>NC_090821.1:68633174-68692323 GCF_000390325.3 Nicotiana tomentosiformis | reverse complement strand
AAGTCTCAAAATAATCTTCAATTCATGTATAGAATTCAAAATCTCAAGAATAACGGTCGTAGAGTCGTATTTGTGATTAAGTATAATAACCACTGGATTTAGCACATTAATAATTTTCACAAAAGTCCGTCAGATTTTTAATTAGATTATAATAAGCAAAATCAGGGTTTCTAGCATTTAATGTCATATTCATATAAATCTAGAATTCAAAGAAGACATGAAACAAGAGTGTCACATAATTCTACACAGCACAATAAATTGTATAATTTACCTGCGAGCATGATTAACCCTGCCACATGCATATATGCTCGTCACCTCATATATGTATCACCCCCGCATGTAACAATCAATAGCAATTAGTAGGAAAACTTTTCTCAACAAAGTTAGGCAAAATACTTACCTCAAACAAGCCAATTTCAATGCCGAGAAAGATAAACAATAGTCCGAAAATTCCATTCTGCACGTATCAAACTCCAAACGCTTTTCTATCTCCTCAATTCAAGCGAAACTATATGTATCTATTCAAACAACGTGCAAATTGATCATAATGTACTTCAATGCTTACAATTTAATAATTTATAAAATTTCTCAACTCCGCTCGAAAAGTTGACAATGGGGCTCATATCTCGGAATCTGACGAAACCCACAAAATCCGATAACTTTTTAAATTACGAGTCCAACCATACAAATTTTACTCAAATCCGACTCCGAATCAATGTTTAAATTCGTAAATTCATTTTATGGCATTGTAGAAAATTCCTTCTATTTCTCTTGAAAAATAAATAATCTAACGCCGAAAATGAAGATTAATTCATGGAATATAATCACAAGGGATTCGAGAACACTTACCTCAAGTTGTGTGGTGAAATTTGCCTCTGAAAATCGTCCAAACCGATATCCCCAACTTTGTTTTGTCAAAAATGGTGAAATCCCCCGATTATAGGGATTTAATGCTTGGAGCGCCACATGTAGCATGGGGCGCTTCTTGTGGCGCTGTTTCTAGAATCTCAAAACAATCCTAGCGCCAGGGCTAGCTTCCTACGCTACGCTGGGCGCTGGCGACGGAAAATCTTTTCCGACACGGAAATGGGCATAACTCTCTCATACGATGTCCGAATTTGACTATTCTTTTTGCTATAGATCTGAAATTTCAATACGGGTATAATACTTCAATCAAAACTGAATTTATAGCTCAGTTTCTTAATGTGATACCACTTATGCTTGAAGAAACGACATCGGAACATTCTAAAAATATCCAAATTAAATTCTGGGCATACGCCCGAGACCAAAATCACCATTTGGACCTAACGGAATCATCCAAACTCCGATCCGAGGTCGAATAAAAAAATTCAAACTTGGTCAACTCTTTCAACTAAAGGCTTCCAACATGAAATTTATTCTTCCGAACTAAATCTCGAAACACCTGAAAATCAAAGCCGACAATACACACTTGTCATAATACATCATATGAAACTACTCAAGACTTCAAATAGTTGAACGGGATGTAAATGCTCCAAATAACCGGTTGAGTCGTTACATTCTCCCCAACGTAAATATACGTTCATCATCGAACGTTCCAAGAGTTGTTCCTAAACCTTCAAATCACTATCCCACCTTGCCATGCATATACCCCGTGGTGAACCCACGTCACCCTATTCCATATAGGCCTGACCAAATAACATAAATGAACATCAATAATTTTACCTTAGCCAATAAACCTTGGACCCAATTTCTAACATTCAAAATTCCTTACAAGACCCAAATTTCTCATTTACATACTGTATAAGTCTGAACACGTCATGCCAAGCCATAACCATGACTCAATATGTAATCACGTAATACACCACATTACTCAGATACTCACAACAATAACTACTGACTACCATATCTTAGCCCAAAGAAAATCTGATGCCGGTAGTAAACCTCAAATCAATAAAACCTTTGTACATTGTCGATGATAAAGGAAACTGGCATAATCTCTTAACTACTTATCTGATCAATAATCCGAGACGTTCACTCGCTCTATCAGGGCCATTCCCCAAATTCTTAGCGAAGACATGGTATCATTCTTCCAAGCATTCCTTGTCCCAATACGTACCAATATAAGCAGCCCAACCGACAAGTCACACCCAAAGTCATAATAATCCCCACACAACGCGATTTCGTACACCAAACAAGTAATAATTTAGATATGGCAGATAATAGTAAGAAAATTAACAAGAGGGCTACTAAGCAAGCAAGGAAACTAACATTTTCCTATGAACTATTTTCAATCAAATAAGAGCAAAACACACGAAATAAGCATAAGGAATTTCATCTCATCATAGTATAGTCCAATAACAGTAACCGACTATCCCAGAGATCACATCAATATCAACCACACGGACATTTCACGTTTTTGCACGAACAACTCATGTGCTATAGTACAATATCTAGATCCGCACAGACAACTCACGTGCTATAATAATATAATCCGCCCGGCATAGTCGCTGGCCTCCAGTCCGAACATATTATACAGGAGCAGTTAAACAAGTATACACGTATGTGATGAATGAAATACAATTTTCATTCTTATGGACTAGTATAAATGACATGCTAAAGTGTAGTCATGTGCAATGTGTGCTATCATAGCTCAACTCGGCAAGTTACCACAGAAATGTTTAATCACCAAATTTTATTCGGGGAGTTAACCTCTTCGTAACCTCAAGTATGGCTCAAAGTCGTGACAGTTTGAGGCAAACAAAATTTATTCAGAAGTTAGAGATTTGACTTACGCAGAATTCCCTCTTAAATTTTGGTGGACCGAAAAATTAAAAAAATGGGAAAAGAGGATAAATTCTGTATTTTCAATTGGGAGGATTTTCTTTGTTACTCCAGGGAATGGAGAGATATATTATCTCAAATTGTTGTTGAATGTAATCAAAGGTCTAACTTCATACAAACAACTTTGAAGAATTAACAATCAGAACTATCTTACTTTTAGAGATGCATGTTATGCACTTGGGTTGTTGGATGACGACAAAGAATATGTTGATGCTATAAAGGAAGCAAGTACTTGGGGAATGCCATCTTATCTAAGACACTTATTTTTCATGTTGTTATCAAATTCAATGTTACGACCAGAATTGTTTGGCAATCATCGTGGAAGTTATTATCAGAAGATATTCTTCGTGAAGAAAGAACATTATTGAGTAGCCCAGGTATTAAAAGATAAAATTTTTAGATTAAATAATTTTTTACTGCTATATGGATTAAACAAGGAATAAATGTTGGTACATGATAACTTCTTTAATATTCTACTTTGTTGAATTTGGTAGCCTGATAGATGAAGACAACTCTCTATTTTTAACTATTGATAAAGTCAATTTGATCAATTTATAATATCAATCTTTTCTCGCTACTTTTTGTTCTTATATGTTCTAAACGACATCACAAATTCCAGCTTTCTCTTTTGACTTATTTTAATACATGACTTAAAAGAACTAAAAATAGTACTCCAGATCTATGCTTAGTTATGTTATTCTATAAAAATATCAATGACCTGTATGCTCATACAAACAAACTACATATACATGAAACTACATGGTTGAGTTTTAAGTATGAGTATATATTTTATTTTGAACTCTAACATTTTTATGTCATGTAGAGGCCGAGCTAACCGACGATGAAGTGAAAAATCATTTGCTTAAAAAGGCTGGGAAGAATTTTAAAAGGTTGTGGAAAAAGCTTTAACGATTTTCCGACAATGCTAAGACCATATTACAATGAGGAAGAATTTGTGATCCCTCTAAATCCAACTAAAGATTCAACATGCAATATAAAACAAGGTATTCCTTTGGCAAAGTTGATTGCGAAGGCAAAATTGATGATTTGGGATGAGGCACCAATGATGCATAAATATTGTTTTGAAGATCTTGATCAAACGCTTAGAGATATTCTAAGATTTAAAGATCCATCAAATTTAGATCGGTCATTTGGAGGTAAAACAATTATTCTTGGAGGTGCCTTCAGACAAATCTTGCTTGTAATTTCAAAAGGTATTAGGCAAGAGATTGTTGAAACAACTCGATATTCTTCATATTTGTGGCCCCACTGTCAGGTTTTTAAAGCTAACAACAAATATGAGATTGCAAGAAAATATATCCGGTTCTGATTTGGATGATTTAAAATAGTTTTCTGATTGGATTTTGGCAATAAGTGATGGAAATATTGGATGTTCCATTGATGACATTGAGAAAGTGGAAATACCCGATGATATTCTCATACATAATTGTGATGATCCAATATCTGGAATTGTACAAAGTACATATTCTGATTTCTTGAGATATTTCACAGATATAAAATACCTTCAAGAAAGAGCAATTCTTGTGCCAACTCTTGAAATGGTGGAATCGGTGAATGATTACATGGTTTCTCTCAACAATAGTCAGGATAAGTCATATTTAAGTTCGGATACAATTTGCATGTATAATTATGCATTTAGATCTTTGGAACATGTACATACACCTAAATTTCTAAATAGTATTAAATGTTCAGGTATTCCAAATCACTCTATCACTTTGAAGGTAGGCGTTCCTGTGATGTTGTTAAGAAATATAGATCAATCATTAAGATTATGCAATGGTACAAGATTGATCATCACAAGACTTAGAAATCGTATAACTAAAGCCAAAGTATTATTAGGAAAAATGACTGGAGACAAAGTTTTTACACCAAGAATGATACTTATTCCATCTGATGTAAGAATTTCTTTTAACTTCAAAAGAAGGCAATTTTCAGTCATTGTATCTTTTGCCATGACCATCAATAAAATCCAAGGCCAGTCATTATGTAATGTGGGATTATTTTTTAAGAAGCTTGTATTTATTCATGGACAACTATACGTTGCACTTTCAAGAGTAAGAAGTAGAAAAAGGTTGAAGATCATATATTATGATGAAGATGGAAAAATAACAAATGAAACTACAAATGTAGTGTATCAAGAAATTTTTCGAAATTAAGATGATAGAAGTTTTTAATGAGTAAGTATCAAATGAGAAGCACCAATAGCAAGTTCAGTGTACATACTCAGTATATAGTTGGTCATACTACAAAAAAACAGAAAATTTGATGAGGTAAACATTCTTCTAAATTTAATTTACTTTGATATATCCTGTTATAGCTTAATTATTTTTTCGTCACATGGAAATACTTTTATTTGTTAAATTAAATATCTATATTTGCAGTCAATCACTTCAGTTAAATTGTGGAGTTGCATGAATATGGATTACCAACCATCATTTCACATTCATTGATTTCTACTAGGTATGCAATATTACTTAGAATGAATTTTATTAGAAAATATATAATATGAGTGGTAGTCTGATCTTTGAATGCTCATTATGAATAGGAATAATATCTTTAAGTTGGCACAGGTTGAATAACTTGCTCTTGAGAAAATTGAGAATGTTTATCCCAAATGCAAATTTGTTGTACAGTGCTTTGTCTATGGTAAGCAGATAAAGAACTTTTCTCTTACGGATTCACTAAATGGTGTCTCCTTTGCTCACTGCTGCAACATTGCAGGTGATATCTTTATTTCCTCTTTTGTAGCACTAGTTTGCGTAGAGCCAGAAGTCTTTAAGGAATGAACATCATCTGGGCGAATCAAGGTATCTTTTAATTTCAATATTTAGCCAATGCATTTACATATTGTCAAATGCTTCACTTAAAGCAACTTGTGTGGAGTTCATCATTTAGATTTCATGTTGCATTGCATTAACCATCATATTTTGCATGTCTTATCATTAACTCTGCGCATAGCACATGAGATGTGCTTATATTCACATAGGTAGAAAATTACAACTTTTTTCTAGAGCTTCCCATAAAATATACTGGTAATTAAATGTTTGGTCAACTTTTTTATTTTGATGATGGCTTATTTTGATATATTCGTATTAGTTACAATTATTGTTGCATTTATACAAAGGTTGTGCAGAAACTTTTCATAACTGATTTCGACTACCTTTTTTTCCCTTCTCAATACAAGATGATTTACCACATGTTAGTTCATTCTGGGTAATTTTTGTTTATAGGACATGTCTTGAGGAGTGCAGAGAAGCTGTAAAATCTTTGATTTTTACAATAGCAAGACTCGCCGACGTGCCAAAAGTTATGCCAACTAAGAAGTATATTTACTGAGAAATATAAAAATTTCCTTGAATGCTATGTCATTAAAGAGGTACTCACTCATATTTTCATTGTCATAATATTTGTACTTAAACTTACAACTGCAACTTTACGTTTTCCCTCTAGCTCTAAAAAAACATAACAAATTTTCTTTCTTGAAAGTTTGTTCAAAACTTAAACTCAGAAGCTACAAATGAGATGAAGCTCAGTTGATACAAGACATAACATTAGAATTTGGTATAGAATGAAATTACAAGGCTTTAGAGCAAAGTTTTACAATCCACTTATATCAGAACAAGTAAGCATCTAATAGAACTTCATAATCTCCTATATTCTTGCATCTAAGCCAACTTGAATTATTGTTTAAAAGTATATTTGACCAGTAAATAATTGAAAGTGGTTTTAATTTTTAACATTTTCTTATCTTTTCTAATCAGAGTTTCCACTTTTCAGAAATATATCATTCTATTTCTCTGTTGCTTGACTATGCACATTTTAAATACGTTTGCCTATGCCTACCCATTTTTGGCACAACTTCTACATTTGCTAGACTTGAGCACTCCGATGATTATGAAGATATTAATAGATCAAATTACATGAGAAGAAGAAATATCTAATACTTCATCTCTGTACCTTGTGAAGAGCAAAATTGGTTGTTCCGACTTCTATTGTAAGATCACTAGAACCATCAAATATTGGCCTGCAATAGAAGATATTGTCAATGATCAAAAGTTGAAAACAAGAAATGTGTTGAGAAACTGCTCATGTATAGTATTCTCTATTGTTTCCTTTAGGATTTGATGGAACTTTAGATTCTTAGAGTTTAAGTTAAGTTCCATCACAAATTCACAATCAATTTATAAAGCTATAAGTATATTGCCATCTTCACTTAGTCAGCACCTAAATATGTCATAAATGTATTTATTTGGAAGCTATAAAGTATACAGTAACTCATAAATTCAGATACTTTGGTGTTTGTAGAGTTTAGTTCTTTTTCTTGCATTAAATTCGATCCATATAGTAAGAAATGTAAACTTCTTCCTCTAAGTGGAAATTTTTGAGATACATTGTAGAAACTCCCCTTTTATAATTTGATAGAATTAGTATCTACGTGACTAATGACACAACCCAAATTCTCCCTCCGTGAAACGTCGTGACGACACCTAGTCTTTACGAATAGGTAAGCCTAACACTTGCGGAAATGAAATGAAAAACATGAAAATTGAACAACTAACAGTAATATATATTTTAATAAGCAATTGGGATGCCGCTCGGCATACACAATAATCATCTCTCGAAATATACATGACACTCCCAAGACCCGGAACACCGTAAGTCACAAGCTTCTACGAAGTTCTAACTGTTATATACATCAGTGTCTATAGAAATAAGAAAAGAATCAATATAGGGGAATAGAGGGGGACTCCGAGAATTTACGGGCGCGGGCAGATGTACGTTGAAGTTATACGAAAACAACAGAGACTGCAACTAAGGACGGGGCTGGTAAAGGGAACCTAGATCTGCACACGAAATATATGTGCAGGAAAGGGCATGAGTACATCACAGTGGTGCCCAGTAAGTGTCACGACCCAAAATCCTTGAAAGGTCATGATGGCGCCGGACACTACTGTCAGGCAATCCAACACCAATAATTAGTAAATTCTCATTTTAATATTTTTGAAATCGTAAATTTCCTAATATTTTTTGCAAATTTCAATACTAAATAATCCCATAATCATCCCAGAACCCGGTGTCACAAGGGCATGAGCATTTATTAGGGAACAAAATAAAATACAATAACTGTCCGGAATACAAATTTGGACAGAAAAGAAAATACAATTATTCTGAAGGAGACTCTACTGGTTGCGGATCATCTCACAAGATGCAACTCACCTAAGTCCCCATATCAACCACGCTGCTACGCTCACAAGGCCACTAGCCATACATGTACAAGTACAATAAAATGTACAGCAAGTGTAGTATGAGTACGAAAATAACGCGTATCCAGTAAGTATCTCGTCTAACCTCTAAAAAGTAGTGACTAGAGGTCGACTTCGTCACTTACTAGTGGTCCAATAATATCAGGTACAGTAAAGAAGTGAATAAATTTGAAACCGAGTAAATGTATGAAATAAACATGTATAAAATACGTTGTAAAATTTCCCTCTTTACAATTTTACTCAAGCTCTCATCTAGCAAGTTCTCTCCGTAACCGGAGCATATTTATAGAGATAGTGGATCTCATCAAAGAGGTTGTCATAATTCAAATCAGGGAAAAACCTCAGATATACTGTCCTCTTGCCAAATATTATGCACGATTCCATTAGGATAATATATATAGGAAATGTTGAGGCGTACGGACCGATCCAACATAAAAGTAAATTGTGCACTGCCGAGGGTCGAACGACATGAACCATAGATGTATTTATTAACCTGCCGAGGCGAACGGCCCGCTCCGATGAGAGTGTGGTACATAAATCCTGTCGAGGCGAGCGACATGATCCTATAAGAGTAGTAGAAGGAAATACCCCGCTCGCGAATCATACGTGCAACGCAGTCAAATATAAACTTAAGGACTTTTCCCTCGCTCGGGAATCATACTTGCGACGCGATTACACATAGATTTCTTAAGTTATTATGGTGTTCCTCAATTATTTTCAAAGATACGGAGTTCAAATGAAAACCTTTAAGTTCCCAACTTTTTCTCAATTTCAACTCCTTTCGAAACATTTAATAAGCTAACTCAATCTCGCTTCCTTTCAATACAAACAATAAACATAAATTTAAGAACAATAGCAACAAGGCATGATGTAAGCCTAAAACTAATCGGACATAAGCATAGTTAATAGCCACGTACGGACTCTCGTCACCTCGTGCGTACGTAGGCCCCACAAATAGAAGTACATAATAATTTAGTTCACATATGGGGTTAATTCTCTCTTAGAAAGGAGACTTACCTCACTCTGAAATTTCATAACCGGCTCCCAAGCCCTTCCGACGACTAAAACTGATGCCCAACGCTCCAAAACTAGTCAATAATTATGCAAAACCATTAATATATACTCAAATACTCATTATAATACTATTTACAAGAATTTTCAACTCCGCTTGAAAAGTCAATAAAATCATCCTCGGGCCCACGTGCCCGGATTCCAAAATTTTTGAAGATAAACTTTGCCCATGACATCATGGACTCAAATATATAATTTATTCTCAATTCCATGTCCAAAATTCTTGGTCAAAATCCAAATATACAAGATTCTAGGTCTTTCCATCAAAAGCCCCAATTTCTACTAATTCCCATGTTCAAATCCATATAAACTCATGTATTTAACTCAAAATTGTGAAAAAAGCACTTACCCCATTATGATTGATGAAATATGGCACTCCAATGTGCTCCAATATCACCTCCCATGGACGAAATGAAATGAGATAGAGCCAAACACCTCATTTTAAAGAAGACACTGCCCAACCCCGACTTCCGCACCTGCGGTCACTTGACCCCTTCTGCGGTTCCGCAGGTGTGGCCCTACTACCACTTCTACGGTCTTCCACCAGACCCCTCAACTCTGCATCTGCGGCCACCATCCGCTTTTGCCCCTCCGCTTCTGCGGCTCCACGCGCGCAAGTGCGGTCCCGCTTCTGCGGATCTCGACCGCATCTGCAGTCCATGTCCCCCTCCCCCCCCCAAGCAAAATGCGCTTCTGCGTATCCTTTTCCGCACCTGCGGACCTCTTCATGTATGTGTGATTACACCAGATGCCCAGCTGCTTCAACCCTTCCTCAAATTTCATTTTCGATCTGTTAACCACCCGGAATCCATCCAAGGTCCCCCGGAACCCTGTCCTATCACACCAACCAGTTCCAAAACATAATGCGGACCTGCTCGAAGCCTCAAATCACATCAAACAATGCTAATAGCACGAATCGTACTCCAATTCAAGCTTTAGGGACTTTAGAACTTCAAACTTCCTCATTCAATGCCGAAACCTAATCAAATCACGCCCGATTGCCCTCAAATATTGCATACAAGTAACATTTGGCATTACAGACCTAGACCAACTTCCGGAATCGGATTCGGACCCCGATATCAAAAAGTCCACTTCCGATCAAACTTCTCAAAAAACCTTCAAATTTCTAACTTTCGCCAAACGACTCCAAAATGTCCTACGGACCTCCAAATCCACTTCCGGACGCGCTACCAAAATTGGAATCACCATACGGAGCTATTCTCATACTTGGAATTTCAAACTGATAACGATAACATTGAAATGCACTTCAACCCAAATTTATGGAATTCTTCCAAAATGCTAACTTCCACAATAGATCCTGAAACTCTCCCGGGGCATTCAAAACCCGATCCGAACATATGCCCAAGTCCGAAATCATCATACGAACCTGCTGGAACCTTCAAATCCCAATTCTGAGGCTGTTTACTCTAAAATCCAATCGTAGTCAATTCTTCCAAATTAAAGCTTTTGAAATGCAAATTTTCTTTCCAAATCCACTCTGAACTTCCCGAAGTTCAATTCCGACCACGCGTCAAGTCATAATACCCTTAGCGAAGATGTATATGGACTTAAACCGCTGAATGTCGCGCTAGAGCTCAAAATGATCAGTCAGGTCGTTATTTTCTCTCCCACTTAAACATATGTTCGTCCTCTAACGTGCTAAGAACTTCTCTGGAGTTGTGTGAAATCGTTGTTCAATACCTTGTGCACCTACATGTGCTACCTCAGCTCAGTTGAGCACACTAGCTCGAGCTAATCTAAATATTTTCCCTTTCGTAGCCAAATAGGCCTTAGAGCTCTATTCCAACTTCCGGAATTCTCTGTCTGGCCTGCTTCCATCATACGAACACCATATCAATCTCTATGCGATGCACCAATACATGATTGCATACATTTGCTGAATCCACACTATGCACTGCGTAACTTACATAACCATAATAACATCCTCTAATAACAATAGCAGAAATTTCATGACTTCGGTGCTCATAATGCACCTCATGACATATATAAGTCTTGTTCTGACTCTTGCAATACCGCCACGACGGAAAAGATGTATATAAATTTGTAACCAACTGTCGAGTCAACAATTCATCGAGTCTCTCCTCTTGACTAGAATCATCACCCCATTATGAAACGAATAATGGTATTTGCTCTTTAATATGCTTCATATAATCCGATCGCAGTTATTCTAGATCCAAAAATCTTGTCTCACCTAGTATAAGTTGCCCAGGCAATAAGCCACCTCAAGCACTGCCAAAAGTCTCATAGGATGCCACAATGTGCCAATAAGCTTCAAACTCGAACATGATACCTAAGGAAAATGAACTCTAGAAAGGATTATGCAACCCGCGTAACTAATTTAGACAACCAAAAAGGTGTTATTAACCTTCCCTGGAAAATGAGAAATAAAACACACAGGAATAAATATAGGGAACTGTACTCAACATTACACTGTTGCGGCGTGCAACCCGATGCGAACAACATGTCTGTGGTGGCATGCCACCTAATTCACACATAATAACCTGAAAGGAATTAGTCACCAAGCTAAATTGCTCATACCTGCAAAATACCCGAATATCGTCCACAAACACGCCAAGTGCATAATACCATCCCTGGGGAGACAGATAGCGCCATGCGCTATAAAACCCAAGCACAACTAAGGTGCCATATATGATCTAACTCTCGAGAACCATCCTGCTCACATAACACCATCGCTACGCGGAACCTCAACACATATGAAATCATCAAGCTATTTCACAACTCACACTGCACAATATAGTATTACATGAAATAGTCGGCGGCGAAATAACATCCAACGTCCGAATACCCCTCCACAAAGAGCACTGAAATGAACACCTCCGGCCCGACATAGAACCCACATTCATATCTAGATCCACCCACGGACCTCAAGTTGATTCGGATCGCACCGTACTAGTCTAATAACCTTTCAAGGGTTCATAATATCCCTTTTCCCCCATAACACACAAGAACAACCATCATATCCAGAACAAACCTCCACAATCCACAACCAAATGAACCGGGCGCCCTCCGGGTATAAATTCTCACATGAACAATAGAACATCAATCTCCATACTTGGTTCCAATCTTCGATAAATCAAGTGACAACATGTCACACTTATACAATCTTCCCGTGGGACATGCTCCCACGACCTTCCGCACCAGATATCAAGTCTGCACATCCATACCACCGGCAGAACAAATGCTGTAAAGCATATCAAAAATCCGAAATCACTACTCAAAGCCTCTTACATAGGACACCGATCTCAGGTGACGCTAAAGACAATACCATAATACTCTAACCATCTGAATCTTTTCTCGCTCATCCGAGCTCTTGACATTCTTGTCGACACCAAACTGCAACCTTGATCCTCAACTTCAAAATCCCATGCCGATCACTGCACTTAATCATATCAATGCGCAAGAGTATAAGAATTTCATCTTAACTTACGAACTACTAATAGGGTAAGCACTTCATTACATAGAAACCTTTTACTTAACTCATCCAAGAGAACCATCACAACACGCACAACACGCAACTGAATCCTCATATTCGCAGAAAATACCAACCTCAAGTAGTGGTCTAAACCACCATAACTCTTCCGGGATCCATCTACACATAACATGCCATAGCACTCGAATGCTTACAAATAAATCAAATTACGGCGGCCGTCAAGTCTCACACGTAATGCCACAAATCACGTGTATAACTCAATATGCTGAAGGAACTGATCGCTACCACCATCATGCCAATTCAACCATTGCTAACTGGTATATTTATTCTGATATTTCTCTATGAGTACAAAGTTATTTTCTCCCATTCCTCTAATGCTACCCTGCAGGCCAAACATAACATAGAACACTCCAAGCCCCCCTTTCACAATCCGCTGCAAAAGCACGATACTCAACCATACTGCGGACTCGAAATCCTTAGGCACCACACTTTAACCGTTGAATTCACTAGAGCCGTTGTTGAGAGTCACCCACTCTGACTCGGTCATGAATATAATCTACTCCAAGGATTTTCTAGAACATGAACACACTCTCAAGGAAACACTCGGCTGAATCACCTTTCTTGTAAATTACCTCTACACGAAGCGTAAATCCTGAGTCTTCCCAAGCCAGAACATAAATCATTTAAGGCCGAATATAGCACACATTTTCCCAAATACTTTTCTCAAATATGCCGATAACTAGAAATCTTACAAATAGATGACCATGCAGTCCAATTGTAGGCGGTGGAACTCTCCCACTTAGCTTGAAGCTACTATTGCATAAACTTGGAACCCACCAAGATTCTTCCTTCATCGACATGATCTTGCACAATCAACCCGCCAAATTCCTTGAAATCCTTCCATTAACCATTAATGAACACTCCAGACCACTAGCCACATTTTCCTATACAATATCTTACCGGGTAGCCAGTAGAATTCTTCGTAGAAGCTTCGTCAACACCACGCGACCGCTAACCCGCTCATAGGAAATAACCCATATGTGGAAATTAAATGGCGACTTCTTCTAATGTTGTTGCACTGGGTGCAATTACTACGAAACCAATAAACCATCTCGGGCCCGTGCCCATTCACAAGCTGTACAAGCCCGTTCACTCCCCATTTGACATCTACTAAAAGGTGAGACAGTACTTTCAAATCCAAAGTCATGTTGTATCCTTTTTCATATCAAGCAACTCATTTCTGTTGTATCCAATCTCCTACCGTATAATAACCAATATTTCAAATTAAGTACGTAGACCTAGTCACTGCCTACTATGAATCCCAAATCACTCTAAACTTTTCTCAAGGAGTCTAGTCATCCTACCACCGAACCCATATGCTACCCTTCCACTCACCCACTTTGGTCAAACCATCTCCTTTAAGCAATTACTCGGCTTTTTCTTATTACACCTGGCCTTCTAGAAATTTAACCATCGCATGACACTTCCTACTTGTGTTTCCTCATCCTTCGATGTCCAGTTGTTGCCTTAAATCAAAATCTATCTCTGTAGCACTTGAACCAATAGATCTCTACTAACTTTAACCCTTTCCGAGAATCATCTTTCTCGAACTATCAATATTAGGAATGCCGATTCGATCTTGAACCACCGCACACCGCGATCTCTGATAGCCGTTTCTCCGGCACTATTTTACGCTACTCTGCCCAAAGGCGAATTGAAGGAAACTATAACACCGGTGAACTTAACATATTCAATAGGGACAATCACACCACATCACATATAAAAATACCACCACGCTCGAAAGTACCAAGTCCCGTTACTCCATCAACCCAAACCTGAACACTTATAGTGTGATTGCCTTTCCTCTGCCGGAAATAAAATACCGAATCTCTGAATCATGCACTGAGTAAACCTCCTTTAAAGTCGTTCACTGCCCTGACACATAGGCAAGCATCCCACCATCACATCAATGTTGTGCGATAACAACTCATGAGCATCATAGCAACCTGTGCATAGCCTCAAAGCTCCCAGAAACACAGCTACTGAGCTGAAATGACAAAATATCCTTCCGCAAGGCGACGATGATAGCCCAATCAACTACGCAGGGAGTAACATCCCGCACCGCAATTGTAGTACCACTACAATTTCTCAATTCTCGATTTATAACAAGCGCTTCACGTCACATAAGATTGAATAGGAAAGAAACAAATCATAATAGCCCTATAATCTCATAATCATCCCAAAACCCGGTGTCACAAGAGTATGAGGATTTACTAGGAGACTCTGCTGGTTGTGGATCGTCTCACAAGATGCAGCTTACCTAAGTCCACGTATCAACCACGCTGCTATGCTCATAATGCTACTAGCTATGCATGTACCTATACAACAAAATATACAGGAAGTGTAGGATGAGTTCGAAAACAACGCATACCCAGAAAGTATCCCGTCTAACCTCGAAGAAGTAGTGACGAGAGGTCGACTTCGACACTTACTTGTAACGACCCGGCCGGTCGTTTTGAGTATTACAACCCTGTTTTCCCATTTACTTCTCAAATTGTACTTTACAGTTGTTTTGTGAATTTCCGGGGCAATTGGTTTGGGTCCAGTGAGGTTTTTTGAAGGAATTAGAATACTTAGTTCCAAGGTTTAAAGTTTAAGTTAAAATAGTGACCAGATACGAACTTATGTGTAAACGACCTCGGATTCGAATTTTGATGATTCCAATAGCTTCGTATGGTGATTTTGGACTTAGGAGCGTGTCCAGAAAATTATTTGGAGGTTCGTAGTGCAATTTGGATTGAATTGCCGAAAGTTGAATGTTTGCGAAGTTTGACCGGGGGTAGACTTTTTGATATCGAGGTCGGAATCCGATTCTGGAAATTGGAATAGTTCCGTAATGTGAAATGTAACTTGTGTGCAAAATTTGAGGTCAATCGGACGTGATTTGATATGCTCCGGAGTCGTTTGTAGAAATTAGAAATTTCAAAGTTCATTAGGCTTGAATTGGGGTGTAATTCATGGTTTTAGCGTTGTTTTAGGTGATTTGAGGGTTCGACTAAGTTCGTATGATGTTTTAGGACTTGTCGGTATATTTGGTTGAGGTCCTAAGGTGCTCGGGTGAGTTTCGGATGGTTAACAGGTTTGATTTTAGACTTGGAACTCTACTGGAATTTTTGTGATGCACCATCTGGTTTCCTTCATCACGTTCGCGAGTGGAGCCTTGCGTTCACGAAGAGGAATTTCAGGCAGGCAGGATGTACTCTTCCCGTTCGTGAAGAGGAGCTGGGTTGTGCATCGCGTTCGCGATGAGGAGCTCGCGTTCGCGAAGAAGGGCTCCGTAAAGCATCGCGTTCACGAGTAGTGTCTCGCGTTCGCGAAGAACAAATGTTGGGAAGCACATATCGTGCTTCGCGAACGCGAGGGACCTGTCGCGTTCGCGAAAAAGAGAGGTCTGGACAGAAAGTTTAAGTTTCCATTTTTAATGATTTGGAGCTCAGATTGAGGCGATATTTGGGCAATTTTCAGAGGAAACAAAGGGGTAAGTGTTCTTACCTCAAAATTTATTAAATTACCCAAATCCATGGTTGTTTTTATCATTTAATTGGTGAATTAAGTTGGAAAAGTTTGAAAACCCTCTTAGTTTAAATTGAGGCTTTGAAGGCCGAGTTGTGGTAGGATTTGAGTAATTTTGGTATAGTTGGACTCGTGGCTGAATGGGGGTTTGGATTTTGTGATTTTTACCAGATTCCGAGAAGTGGGTCCTACGGATAATTTTTAGGGCACAAATTCGGATTTTTGGAAAATATTAGTATTTTGATATGGAATTAATTCCTATAATTTTTGTGGGCTCAATCAAATTATTTTGACTAGATTCGAGCCATTTGGAAGTTGATACGTGCATAATGGGATTTCTAGAGCATTGTTTAGCTTGCTCGGCATTGGATTTGCCTTGTTCGAGGTAAGTAACTCTTCTAATCATGGAGTTGAGGGTATGAACCCTGAATATATGTATTATGTGAATTGTTGGGAGGTGACGCACATGTTAGGTGACGGGCGTGTAGGCGTGCACTATAAAAATTGTGACATAATTGTTTATGTGGAATTTTGTAGTTAAATAATCTTTGCATTTTCCATGCGGTTTTATGAGTTAGAGAAATTAAGCTAAAAAGCATATTAAAAATCATGATTGAGGCTATGTGCCAATACTATTGGAACCCACAGAGGTCTTACTGCTGTGAATTATTTGTTTTAAATTGAAAATTCATACTCAGTCATATTCATTTCATTGCATACAATAACTCAGTTTTATGACTCTATTTTGATACATATAAATGTTTTGGGCCGAATTCCCTGTTTTACTGAAATGTCCGAGTGGCTTGAGAGGTTTATGACTAAGTGAGGCCAAGGGCCTAATTTGTGAGGATGTGTATGGATCGGGGCTGCCCGGCTACAACATACTTTATTATTATGGCACGTGAGTTGCCCGTGCAGCACGTGAGTTATCCGTGCAGATTATAGTGCTTGGGCTGAAGGAGCCCCTCTGGAGTCTGTACACACCCCTAGTAAGCGCAGGTACCTACTGAGTGCGAGTGCCGAGTGTTGAGTGACTGGGAGGAATGAGTGATTGTGAGGTATGCCCGAGTGGCAAGAGTGATTGTGAGGTATGCCCGAGTGGCACGAGTGACTGTGAGGTTTGCCCGAGGGGCTGTATATGAGTGATGTTCTGCCCGAGGGGCTATTTATGATTTTATCACTAAATTGCATCGCTTTGGCATGCACACATGACATACATGCATAGAGATGTATTTTTCCACATGATGTACAACATCACATTATTCATGATTTCTCACACATTTTTGACAGATGGGCATAGTGATGCATTTGTTTTACACGGGTTATCTAGAAGGAAAAATGAAACATATTATTTATTATTGAGAGGATGTTTGGAGAAATTTATTGTTTTCAAACTATTCATATTATTGGCAACTTCGGCAAACGATTTGGGTTTTCACTGATGTATTTGAAAGAAAGAACTACTATTTTTGTTTTTGAAATTATTACATGGCTGAGTATTTTATCCCTGAGTTACTTCTGGTATTATTTGCTTTATGTTGTTATGGATTGTTGTGGACTATTAGTTTTGGACCCGACCTTGGTGGAAGCTTGTCACTACTTTCAACCTACGACTAGGTTTGTTACTTACTCAGTACATGGGGTTGGTTGTACTGATACTACACTTCTGCATATTGCGTGCATATGTTGGCTGTTGTTGTTGCTGTGCTTGATGGTTGCGGGATTTGAAGATGTACTTTCGTTCCTGTTGTAACTGCCTCTTGTTCAGGGTAGCCTTAGATTTATAAAAACTCTGTTTTATGTATTATTCATACAGACTATGTATTTATTTCATTTCCGCTTTGTATACTCTATTCTTAGAAGCTCGTGATTTGTACTACCAGTTCTTAGGGAGATGTATCGGTTTTAGATATTTTCTTATAATTAATTTCATTGGAATTAGATAGTTAGAAATTGGCTGACCTAACAGGTTCGGTTTGGTGCCATCACGACTAGTGGGATTTTGGATCGTGACAAGATGGTATCAGAGCTCTAGGTTCATCGGTTCTACAAGTCATGAGCAAGTGTCTAGTAGAGTCTTGCGGATCGGTATGATGACGTCCATACTTATCTTCGAGAGGCTAGAGGGCATTTCGGATATATACTTCCCATTTTTCTTTCCTTATCGTGTGAGATTGATTCAGCTTGAGACATAAAATCTTTGAATTCTTTCCACGTATTCGTATGCACACATAAGCACTCTGTATCAGTTGTGTATCGCCGGCTTGTGGTTTCAGGGATGATGTGCAAGATGTGAATTCTATGTTTTGATGATGGACCAGTCTGGAGGACTTGAGGCCATGGTTAGACCGTAGTTTAAGCTCGGTAGCTTCAGTTATAACTTGTACAGTTGGACTCATATGTCCGATAATGACCGTACAGTAGAATTTATGGCTCGATGTGCGGTGGAATGGCGGTATGATATGTATGATATGACCGCAGGATGTGTTAAGATGATTTGAATGTGACGAAAAGTGTTTCCTTGAAATGTAAAGAAATGGCCATTGGATGCTTGATTTTCGTTTTTAATGTAACATACAATCTCGAGTATGAATATTTTGAAGGATCTTTCATATTGTTAAAATTTTGGGGTAAATTAAATTCTCATGTCTGGGTAATGAGTTTGGACTCAGATTGACTAAGTGATAGCTTAGTAATTGTGACTGCGAAAAGATATAACAAGATGCCAATTTTAGGCTAGGGAGGTGGGTTATCTTCTAGAGAGTAATCTACGTATGTATGCTCCTTGTAATATGAGTGGAGGATTTCGTTTCTGCTAGTGGGGCGTATGTGTGGAGAGTTGAATTTGAATCTGGCTGAGAAAGTTGACTTGAGTGTCAAGAGAAGGATTGCCAGCTTAGCGGATGATTTGGGGTATTTTTACGGTTGGCGTTGTATGAGTTTGAGAAGAAGCATCGTTAAACTGACTGTGGCATTATGACAGTAATAGTGTATCGGTATTGTGAATTATGGAGTGATTAAATTTAGCCAAGTGGGGGAGCCTACTGCATACGGCTTAATTTCATGGTTATATATTAAATTTTAGTTTGGTCTGAGGCATACTTGTGGATTAGTTATGAATTGCAGAGATGGAGTTCGATAATGACTTGAGTAAACAAATTCTTGGATACGGGTTATATTGTACTTTATAAGTGTGTGAAAATCATGGGGTGAGTGAGTTTTTATTTTCAAAATATGTAGGATGCACGGAGTATGAATTTGATTGGTGGTATTGGAGTAGAGTTACTTCATTGAGTGTGGTGGTGCTAATAGGGCATGTGTCTTTCGACCCATTTGGGCGGTGCAATTAGATTTGAGCAAAGTGGGTGACTCCCGAGGAAAAAAAACAAATTCTAGTGGGTTTGAGAATTTTATATAGCAATTGAGAATTTCTCCGGACTTGTGTATGGATAAAATCTGAGATTTGCGTTTGATGGTGCCTGAACTTGCGAAAATTCTTTATGGCTATGTATTCTACATTTTTGTATAAGGAAGGTAAGAAGAACAATTTCAAATTCACATAAGTTATTCTCAGAGTGAGTGTTATAGTTGTGGAATTTTTGAAGGTGCTTAAGAAGAATACAGTTGCTTATGGGCCATAGGGTGTTGTGGTTCTATGCTAAGGTTTGTAGGGTGAGCTGTGGCTAAAGATCGTGGCATTTTAGCAAGGAGAAGTATTAATCTGAAGACATATTAGGAAGAAACTCAGAGAAAATAAGCCAAACAGATAGTTGGTTGGAGCAGTATGGTAATGGATATGATCGGTTCTTTCGGTGCTTATGATGTGGGGGTTTTCTACAGGTGCTTTGTGTCTATACACCTGGATTTGGCGACCTGCGTGGCTTGGTCGAGTTAGAGGAATTTAGTTCTAAGGGCTTGATTATGTGAAAATGGATTCCAAAGTATTCTTGATGGTTTCTACCGGTGTGGAGAACGTGTTGTGTATTGTGATTTCCTCCTAGAAAGAAGCAAGAGAAAGGTTTCTAACTAAAATGATATGTAAATTATTGGTGACTCAAAGTTGATAATAAGATTCTTGTGCTTTTCCCATGATAGGAAGATAGATGTTATGTGTTGTAAGAAAGCTATATTTTCATGTACAAGCTGGCAGCACAACCTTGAAGAGAAGGTAACGAATGTTGGACAACATGGACGGTTTCAAATAACTAGATGAATACTATTACTACTTGGTGTTTTATGAGAAAGGGGCGGACATCAGAAGGCACATTGTATTTTGACTTACTGATGTATAAATTAGTATTGCGGTACTCACATGGTTGATAGACTGATGATATTCAAATTTTGTGAAGTGGTACGGAAGAACTTTCAAAGTATTTCTCGTGGGATGATCATGTATGAAAGAGGTGTTAGGCATTCAGGTGGTGGAGATAAAAATCAATTATGGTGATTCGTGTGTTCTATGTATTTGGAGATTTGGAGTTCCCAGGAGCAGATAGTTTCGTGGTTGTGGACTGTGAATTATGGCCGGAGCTAGCCAGATGATGAAATGTGTTATGATTCAGTCATTATAGATTTTTGGAGGGATTTTAATCTATTTGTAAGTAACCAGAGTTGATTTGGGGGTCCATAGGTAGGCCTAATTAAGATGTGTATTCTACACCGAGCCGGAATGGTTGGCTCCATACTGCTATTATTGAGGGATGTGTCATTCGGTTGATGTTGAACTTATTTGTGTTCTCAAATGATCTGTGAGTTACTCCTTTATGCCACGAGGAGTTGTGATTCATTGGTTATGTGCACAGATGGCGCGATTCTATTTGAGCTTTATAACAGAATTTGAATGTAATGAGCACTTGGTGTATTGCATGATCGATAGCCTAATGGTTATGTCCTTTCAGGTTTGGTATGTATTTTTGTCATTTTCCTCTCCGTCGTTATTAATTCGGGGTCGGGTGTCTCAGAGTATATAACATGAACCTCGTGTTAGAATCGGGTGATGGTTCTACGGTGTATGATAAATTTTCAGCGTTTTGTTGTGGAGGTACTTGTTAATGGTGGGGCAGTTCTCTTATTTGAGTCATTTTCCATGACTAGGTACATTTGAATTGTTACGTATTAGTACACGGATGACATGAGTTGTGGCTCTGAGTTATATTGGTGAGGCATGTCTATAGAACAATTGTGTTTATTAATATAAGGTTATTAGACCTGGAAGAGGTACTATCAGGTTTGATTTGGTATATTCGGGAGTATAATATTGAAAGTCGGCTTAGAAAGGGATTATGGTTCTGGTTGGGGCGAGAGGGCTCCATGACTTGTTGATCTGGTAAGTAGTCATGAAATATTATGTGTTTCTTTTATTATCGACAGTGTACGAAGGTTTTTGGATGAGGTTTGGTTCGATATGGGTTTAATACAAGTATGCGGTTGGTTTGGAGTAGTCACTGCGATCAGGAATGGTGCTACGAGCATGCGAGTTGTGTAATATGTTGGTTGATTATATCCGTGGTGATAGTTATAGATCGATGCAACTTGTCCGGACTTATACGGTGTGTAAATGTAAGAGTTGTGTCTTGAAAGATATTTTAAAGGTTAGAAATTAAACTCCAAGGTTTATGGGCTAAGGTTAAATTAATGATTTTCAGTTTCATTGTGTAGTCAAGCCTTATGTGGGATAGGGTGACGTGGGTTCACCCTCGGGTACGTGTGTGGTAAGATAGAACAGTGATTTGATGGCTTGGAAACAACTCTTGGCACGTTCGAGGACGAATGTATGTTTAAGTGGGGGAGAAAGTAACGACGTGGCCGGTCGTTTTGTGTATTACAACCCTGTTTCCCCATTTACTTCTCAAATTGTACTTTATAGTTATTTTGTGAATTGCCGGGGTAATTGGTTCGGGTCCAATCAGGTTTTTTGAAGGAATTAGAACACTTAGTTCCAAGGTTTAAATCTTAAGTTAAAATAGTGACTGGATACAGACTTATGTGTAAATGACCTCGGATTCAAATTTTGATGATTCCAATAGTTCCGTATGGTGATTTTGGACTTAGGAGTGTGTCCGCAAAATTATTTGGAGGTCCGTAGTGGAATTTGTCTAGAATTGCCGAAAGTTGAATTTTTGGAAAGTTTGACCAGGGGGTTAACTTTTTGATATTAAGGTCGGAATCCGATTCTGGAAATTTGAGGTCAATCGGACGTGATTTTATAGGTTCCGGAGTCGTTTGTAGAAATTAGAAATGTCAAAGATCATTAGGCTTGAATTGGGGTGTAATTCATGGTTTTAGCATTGTTTTAGGTTGAGGTCCTGAGGGGCTCAGGAGAGTTTCGGATGGTTAACGGGTTGAATTTTGGACTTGCAACTCAACTGGAATTTTTCTGATACACCATCTGGTTTCCTTCATCGCGTTCGCGAGTGGATCCTCGCGTTCGAGAAGAGGAATTTCAGGCAGGCAGAATTTACTCTTCGCGTTCGCGAGGTGGTCTCGCGTTCACGAAGAGGAGATGGGTTGTGCATCGCGTTCGCAAAGAAGGGCTCCGTAAAGCATCGCGTTCTCGAGCAGTGTCTCGCGTTCACGAAGAACAAATGTTGGGAAGCACATTTTGTGCTATGCGAACGCGAGGGACCTGTCGCGTTCGCGAAGAAGAGAGTTCTGTACATAAAGATTAAGTTAAAAAATGGGACTTCGTCCCATTTTTAATTTTTAATGATTTAGAGCACAGATTAAAGCGATATTTGAGCGTTATTCGGAGGAAACAATGGGGTAAATGTTAGTAACTCAATATTGGTTAGATTACCCGAATCAATGGTTGTTTTTATCATTTAATTGGTGAATTAATTTGGAAACGTTTGAAAACCCTCTTAGTTTAAATTGAGGATTTGAAGGCCGAGTTGTGGTCGGATTTGAGTAATTTTGGTATAGTTGGACTCGTGGTTGAATCGGGGTTCGGATTTTATAATTTTTACCGGATTCTGAGATGTGGGCCCTACGGGTGATTTTTGGGGCGCAATTTCGGATTTTTGGAAAATATTAGTATTTTGATATGGAATTAATTCCTACAATTTTTGTGGGCTGAATCAACTTATTTTGACTAGATTCGAGCCGTTTGGAAGTTGATACGTGCATAATGAGATTTCTAGAGCATTGTTTAGCTTGCTTGACATTGGATTTGGCTTATTCGAGGTAAGTAACTCTTCTAATAATGGAGTTGAGGGTATGAACCCTGAATATATGTATTATGTGAATTGTTGGGAGGTGACGCACATGTTAGGTGATGGGTGTGTAGGCGTGCACTATAAAAATTGTGACAAAATTGTTTATGTAGAATTTTGTAGTTAAATAATCTTGGCATTTTCTATGCGGTTTTATGAGTTAGAGAAATTAAGCTAAAAAGCATATTAAAAATCATGATTGAGGCTATGTGCCAATACTACTGGAACCCACAGAGGTCTTACTGCTGTGAATTATTTGTTTTAAATTGAAAATTCATACTCAGTCATATTCATTTCATTGCACATCATAACTCAGTTTTATGACTCTATTTTGATACATATAAATGTTTTGGGCCGAATTCCCTGTTTTACTGAAATGTCTGAGTGGCTTGAGATGTTTATGACTGAGTGAGGCAGAGGGCCTGATTTGTGAGGATGAGTATGGATCGCGGCTGCCCGGATACAACATACTTTATTATTATTGCACGTGAGTTGTGCGTGCAGATTATAGCGCTTGGGCTAAAGGAGCCCCTCTGGAGTCTGTACACACCCTTAGTGAGCGCAGGTACCTACTGAGTGCGAGTGCCAAGTGCTGAGTGACTGGGAGGAATGAGTGATTGTGAGGTATGCCCGAGTGGCATGAGTGATTGTGAGGTATGCCCGAGTGGCAAGAGTGATTGTGAGGTATGCCCGAGTGGCACAAGTGACTGTGAGGTTTCCCCGAGGGGCTGTATATGAGTGATGTTCTGCCTGAAGGGCTGTTTATGTTTTTATCACTGAATTGCATCGCATTGGCATGCACACATGCCATACAGGCATAGAGATGTATTTTTTCTCATGATGTACAACATCATATCATTCATGATTTCTCACACATATTTGACAGATGGGCATAGTGATGCATTTGTTTTACACTGGTTATCCGCACGGAAAATGAAACATATTATTTATTATTGGGAAGATCTTTGGAGAAATTTATTGTTTTCAAACTATTCATATTATTGGCAACTTCGGCAAACGATTTGGGTTTTCACTGATGTATTTGAAAGAAAGAACTACTATTTTTGTTTTTGAAATTATTACATGACTGAGTATTTTATCCCTAAGTTACTTCTGGTATTATTTGCTTTATGTTGTTATGGATTGTTGTGGACTATTGGTTTTGGACCCAACCTTGGTGAAAGCTCGCCACTACTTTCAACCTATGGCTAGTTTGTTACATACTCAGTACATGGGGTCGGTTGTACTGATACTACACTTGTGTACATTGCGTGCAGATTTTGGCTGATGTTGTTGTGCTCGATAGTTGCGGGATTTGAAGATGTACATGTGTTCCTGTTGTAGCTGCCTCTTGTTCAGGGTAGCCTTAGATTTATAAAAGCTCTATTTATGTATTATTCAAACAAACTATGTATGTATTTCATTTCCGCTTTGTATACTCTATTCTTAGAAGCTCATGATTTGTACTACTAGTTCTTGGGGAGATGTAATGGTTTTAGATTTTTTCTTTTAATTAATTTCATTGGAATTGGATAGTTGAAAATTGGCTTACCTAACGTGTTGGGTTAGGAACCATCACGACTAGTGGGATTTTGGGTCGTAGTATTACTAGTGGTCCAATAATATCAGGTACAGTAAAGAAGTGATTAAATATGAAACCGAGTAAATGTATGAAATAAACATGTATAAAATACGTGGTAAAATTTCTCTCTTTACAATTTTAATTAAACTCTCATCTAGCAAGTTCCCTCCATAACCGGAGCATATATATAGAGATAGTGGATCTCATCATAGAGGTTATAATCATTCAAATCAGGGAAAAACCCCAGATACACTGGCCTCTTGCCAAATATTATGCACGATTCCATGAGGATAATATATATAGAAAATTCCGAGGAGTACGACACGATCCAACGTAAAAGTAAATTGTGCACCGCCGAGGTTCGAACGACGCGAACCATAGATGCATCTATTAACCTGTCGTGGCCAAAGGCCTGATCCCATGAGAATGTGATACATATATCCTGCCGAGGCGAACAGCCCGATCCCATAAGAGTAGTAAAAGGAAATACCCCGATCGCGAATCATACTTGCGACGCTGTTACACATAGATTTCTTAAGTTATTATGGTGTTCCTCAATTCTTCTCAAAGATACGAAGTTCAAATAAAAACCTTTAAGTTCCCAACATTTTATCAATTTCAACTCCTTTCGAAACATTTAATAAGCTAACTCAATCTCGCTTCCTTTCAAGACATACAATAAACATAAATTCAACTACAATAGCAACAAGGCATGATGTAATCCTCAAACTACCCGGATATAGGCATAGTTAGTAGCTACTACGGACTCTCGTCACCTCATGCGTACGTAGCCCTCGCAATAGAAGCACATAATAATTTAGTTCACCTACCCTTCTGACGACTCAAACCGATACCCAACGTTCCAAAACTAGTCAATAATTATGAAAATCCATTAATATATACTCAAATACTCATTATAATCCTATTTACAAAAATTCTCAACTCCGCTTGCAAAGTCGATAAAATCACCCTCGTGCCCACGTGCCCGGATTCCGAAACTTTTCGAAGATAAACTTTACCCATGACATCACGGACTTAAATATATAATTTATTCTCAATTCTATGTCCAAAATTCGTGGTCAAAATCCAAATATACAAGATTCTAGGTTTTTCCACCAAAGCCCCAATTTCTATTAATTCCCACGTTCAAATCCTTATAAACTCATGTATTTAACAAAAAATTGTGAAGAAAGCACTTACCCCGTTATTATTGATGAAGATGGCACTCCAATGTGCTCCAAAATTGGCTCCTATAGGCGAAATGAAATGAGATAGAGCCAAACCCTCGTTTTAAAGAAGACACTGCCCAGCCCCGACTTCCGCACCTGCGGTCACTTTACCGCTTCTGCAGTTCCGCAGGTGCAGCCCAACTACCACTTCTGCGGTCTTCCACCAGACCCCTCAACTCTGCATCTGCGGCCACCATCCGCTTCTGCGCCTACGCTTCTGCGGCTCCACGCGAGCAGGTGCGGTCCCGCATCTGCGGATCTCGACCGCATTTGTGGTCCACGCCTCCCCCAGCAAAATCTGCTTCTGCGAGTCTTTTCCTGCACCTGCGAGCTCGCACCTGTTGCCCTCTTCACGCAGGTGCGATTACCCTAGATGCCTAGCTGCATCAGCCATTCCTCAAATTCCATTTTTGATCCGTGAACCACCCGGAATCCACCCGAGGCCCCCGGAACCCCATCCAATCATACCAACCAGTTCCAAAACATAATGCAGACCAGCTCTAGGCCTCAAATCACATCAAATAATGCGAATATCACGAATCGCACTCCAATTCAATCTTTATGAACTTTAGAACTTCAAACTTCCTCATTCGATGCCGAAACCTATCAAATCACGCCCGATTGCCCTCAAATTTTGCACACAAGTCACATTTTACATTACGGACCTACTCCAACACCCGGAATCGGATTCTAACCTTGATATCAAAAAGTCCACTTCCGGTCAAACTTCTCAAAAAAACCTTCAAATTTCTAACTTTCGCCAAACGACTCCAAATTGACTTACGGACCTACAAATCCACTTTGGGACGCGCTCCCAATACCAGAATCACCATACAGAGCTATTCTCAGACTCAGAATTCCAAACAGACATCGATAACATTGAAATGCACTTCAACACAAATTTATGGAATTCTTCCAAAATGCTAACTTCTACAATAGGTGCCGAAACGCTCCCGGGGCATCCAAAACCTGATCCGAACATACGCTCAAGTCCGAAATCATCATACAAACCTGCTGGAACCTTCAAATCCCGATTCTGAGGCCGTTTACTCTAAAATCCAATCTTAGTCAATTCTTTCAACATAAAGCTTTCGAAATGAGAAATTTCTTTCAGACCACGCGTACAAGTCATAATACCCAAAGCGAAGCCGCTCATGGCCTCAAACTACCTAACGATGCGCTAGAGCTCAAAGCAACCGGTCGGGTCGTTACAGTAAGTGTCGAGCCTAACCTCGATCGAGTAGTGACGAGGTCAGGTTAGGCCCACTGGTATATAATAATAAAAATAGGAGAATAAGCAGTATAATAAGAGACTAAAGTTCAACAGAGGAATGCACAGTGAAATAACATAACACTGCACGAAATTAAGCGATAGGGGATCTCTCGAGATGTCGTCTCATAGTCCCAAATATAAATATGCAGGGAGAACTCCCGAGTTACCGCCTCGTAATCTCAAAGTAAATGTGCAGGGGGATCTCCCGAGATACTGTCCCGTAGTCCCAAAAGTAAATATGTAGGGGGATCTCCCGGGATACCGTCCCGTAGTCCCAAAAGTAAATACACAGTGCAATCAATTACAAACGACAAGTACAGCAAGAGAATCTACAGTCTAGACTAAGTACAAGTCGGGAAAGAAGCAGGAATTCAATAGGTATGTTGCAAAGAGTTCAATTAAGCAAATAAGGCACGTAGACATGTTATTCTAAGCTAACAGGGTAACTACACATGCAAGTATATTCAATTAAGGTGGAAACGGGAAATTTCTCTGTAAAAATCAGGTTCTTCAACAAATAGACTGTGTACGCACTGGTCACCTCGCGTACACGACGCTCACATAGTAAAATCAGTACCAAATCCTAAGGGGATTTCCCACACACACGGTTAGGCAAGCCACGTACCTCAAACCAAGCTCAATCAATTCGTAACAATGCTCTTTCCATGAATATCCAGCTCCGATTGGCCCAAATCTAGCCAAAATTAATTAAATACCATAAATACAACTATAAGAATTATTCTAATTAATGAAATCAAAGCTAAATCAAGAAATTAGAAAATCGCCCTAAAATGCCTCCCCGGGCCCATCTCGAAATCGGGTAAAAGTCACCAAATATGAACACCCATTCACTCACGAGTTCACTCGTACCAAAATTATCCAATTCCGATGTCAAAATCCCAATCAAAACCCAAAACTCTGAAAATCCCCCAAAATCTCGTCCAAATCCGAGATCCCAAACTCAAAGGTTTAAAAAAATGGCCAAACCCTCGTTTTTGAAATGTTTAATACTGCCCAATGATTCCTTAATCGCGATCGCGGAAATAGCCTCGCTATCGCGAAGCACAACTTCGCTGCCCCAGAATTTAACACTACGCGAACGCAGAAATCTCCACGCGAACGCGGTTCACTAGCCCTCATGCTTACGCGATTGCGAAAAACTCCACGTGTTCGTGCAGAATAACCCTTAAATTCCACTGCTGCTTTACTTCCTCTTCGCGAATGCGGCTTAGCTCACGCGTTTGCAATGAACAGCCTGACCAACCTACACAATCGCATCCTCAAATTCGCGAACGTGAAGAACAACTTAGCTGGCCTCTCAGATTTCCTTACGTGATCGCGAGACCTCCCTCGCGAACGCGATGAAGAAAAAGTTTGCAACATAACACCAGAAAATTTGCTATCTTCCTTAAGTCCAAAATAGTCAGTTGAGCATCTGAAACACGTCTCGAGGCCCTCGGGACCTCAACTAAACATACCAACCAATCATAAAATATCATATGAACTTAGTCGAGCCCTCAAACCATATCAAACAACGCTAAAATCACGAATCATCCTCCGATTCAAACTTAAAGAACTTAAAACTTCCAAATTCGACAACCGATGCTGAAACCTGTCAAATAACGTCCGATTGACCCCAAATTATGCACACTATTCATAATCAACCTTATGGACCTACGCCAACTTCCGGAATCAGAATCTGTTCAAGATATCAAAAAGTTCACTACCAGTCAAAATCTCAAAAACTTCGACTTTCGCCATTTCAAGCCTAAATGAGATATAGACCTCCAAAACACTATCCGGACACGCCCCTAAGTCCAAAATCACCTAACGGAGCTAACAGAACCGACAAAACTCCATTCCGGAGTTGTCGTCACACAGTTCCGACTACGGTCCAAATCCTAATACTTAAACCTCCATTTAGGGACTAAGTGCCCCAAAACACTCCAAAAACCAAAACAAAACCTCCCGGCAAGTCATAATAGCAGAAATTGATATGGGAGAAGAAGTTAATAGGGGATCAGGGTTATAACTCTCAAAATGATCGGTCGGTTCGTTACATCCTTCCCCTCTTAAAACAATCGTTCATCCTCGAACGAGCATAAAGACATACCTGAAGTGGTGAAAAGATGAGGATAATGACTGCGCATAAGATGTTTGGTCTCCCAAGTCGCCTCCTCAACTGTCTGACCCCTCCACTGAACCTTTACGGAAGCAATGTTCTTTGACCTCATCTGTCGAACTTGCCTGTCCAAAATAGCCATGGGCTCCTTAACATAAGATAGATCCTTGTCCAAGTGGACTGAGCTGAAATCCAATATATTAGCCGGGTCACCGTGATACTTCTAGAGCATAGAAACGTGGAATGCCGGATGGACTCCCGCTAGGCTGGGAGGTAAGGAAACCTCATAAGCAACCTCTCCAACACGTCGCAACACCTCCAATTGGACGATAAACTGTGGGCTCAGCTTGCCTTTATTTTCGAACATCATAATGCCCTTCATAGGCGAAACCTGGAGCAAGACCCGCTCTCCAACCATGAATGCAACATCGCGAACCTTCCAGTCTGCATAGCTCTTCTGTCTGGACTAGGCTGTGCGAAGACGATCTAGGATCACCTTCACCTTGTCCAGGGCATCCTGAACCAAGTCTATACCCAATAATCTAGCCTCGCACGACTCGAACCAACCCACTGGAGACCGATACTGCCTACCATACAAAGCCTCATACGGTGCCATCTGAATGCTCGACTGATAACTGTTGTTGTAGGCAAACTCCGCAAGTGGCAAGAACTGGTTCCAAGCACCCTCAAAATATATCACACAAGTGTGGAGCATATCCTCTAGTATCTGAATAGTGCGCTCAGACTCTCCGTCCGTCTAAGGGTGAAATGTTGTGCTCAACTCAACCCTACCCAGCTCCTGTTGTACAGCCCTCCTGAACCGTGATGTAAACTGCCTACCCTGGTCAGAGATGATAGATACCGGTACCTCATGAAACCTGACGATCTCGCAGATGTAAATTCGAGCCAGCTGCTAGGAAGAATATGTAGTCATCATATGAATGAAATGAGCTGACTTAGTCAGCCTATCTATAATCACCTAAACAGCATCAAACCTCTGCTGAGTCCGCGGGAGCCCAACAACGAAATCCATGGTGATCCGCTCCCATTTCCACTCCGGAATCTCTAGCTTCTAAAGCAACCCACCCGGTCGCTGATGCTCATACTTCACTTGCTGACAATTTAGGCACCGAGTCACATACTCCACTATGTCCTTCTTCATCCTCCTCTAATATTACTGCTGCCTCAAGTCCTGATACATCTTCGTGGCACCGGGATGAATAGAGTGTCGTGAGCTATGAGCCTCCTGAAGAATCAACTCACGCAAACCATCTACATTAGGCACACATAGCCTGCCATGCATCCTCTTAGCATCACTGTGCTGAACCGTGTCCTTAAGGACAAGCAGGTGGGGGTCATCATATTGACGCTCCCTGATGTGATCATAAAGAGAAGACCGAGAGACCACACAAGCCAACACTCGGCTCGACTAAGAAATATCCAATCTCACAAACTGGCTGGCTAAGGCCTGAAAATCCAATGCTAAGAGTCTCTCTACTACTGGAAGATATGCTAAACTCCCCAAACTCTCAGCCTGGCGACTCAAAGCATCGGCCACCACATTGGCCTTCCCCGAGTGGTACAAAATGGTAATATCATAATCCTTAAGTAGATCCAACTACCTCCGCTGATGCAAATTAAGATCCTTTTGCTTGAACAGATGATACAAACTCCGATGATAGGTGTAAATCTCACAAGGGACACCGTATAAGTAGTGCCGCCAAATCTTCAGGGCATGAACAATAGCTGCTAATTCAAGGTCGTGGACATGATAGTTCTTCTTATACACCTTCAGTTGTCTGGACGCGTAGGGAATCACCCTACGGTCATACATCAACACCGCGACGAGACCAATCCGCGACGCATCACAATATACAGTGTAAGACCCCAAACCTGTAGGCAATACCAATATTGGGGCTGTAGTCAAAGCCGTCTTGAGCTTCTGAAAGCTCTCCTCACACTCCTATGCCCACCTAAACGGAGCACCCTTTTGGGTTAGCCTGTTCATAGGTGCTGCAATAGATGAGAATCCCTCTACAAAGCGACGGTAATACCCCACCAAACCAAGAAAACTATGGATCTCTGTAGCCAATGACGGTCTAGGCCAACTCTGCACTACCTCCACCTTCTTCGGATTCACCTTGATACCATCACTCGATATTACATGGCCCAAGAATGCATCTGAGCCTAGCCAAAAATCACACTTAGAAAATTTTGCATACAACTTCTTCTCTCTCAGAGGCTGAAGCACAGTCAACAAGTGCTGCTCATGATCCTTCCGAGTCCCGGAGTACACCAGAATGTCATCACTAAACACAGTGACGAAAGAGTCAAGATAAGGCTGGAACACACTGTGCATCAAGTGCATAAAATCTGTCGGGGCATTGGTCCGCCCAAAAGACATAATGAGAAACTCATAGTGACCATATCGGGTCCTAAAAGCAGTTTTCGGGATATCTGGCTCCCGAATCTTTAACTGATGATAGCTTGAACGTAAGTCAATCTTGGAGAACACTTTGGCACCCTGTAGTTGATCAAATAAATCATCAATACGAGGCAATGGATACCTTTTCTTCGCCGTAACTTTGTTCAGCTAGCGATAATCAATACACACATACGCATAGAACCATCTTTTTTCTTCACAAACAAGACAGGAGCACCCCAAGGTGGCACACTGGGCCGAATGAAACCCTTTTCAAGCAACTCCTGAAACTTCTCCTTCAACTCCTTCTATTCAAGAGGAACTATACGGTATGGAGGAATAGAGATGGGCTGAATGCCTGGCAACAAATCAATGCCAAAACTAATATCTTTGTCAGGCGGCATGCCTGGAAGATCAGCTGGAAACACATCTGGAAAGTCCCTCACTACTGGGACTAGCTCAACTATAGGGGTATCAATACTGGCATCTCTCACATAAGCTAGATACGCATCACACCCCTTCTCAACCATTCGTTGAGCTTTAAGAAATGAAATAACTCGGTTGGGAGTATACTCTAAGGAACCTCTCCACTCTAATCGCTGTAAACCTGGCATAGCTAACGTCACGGTCTTAGCATGACAATCAAGAATAGCATAATGGGGCGACAATCAGTCAATGCCCAAGATAACATCAAAATCTATCATGCTGAGCAATAATAAATTGGTTCTGGTCTCAAAACCACAAAGAGCAATCAAACACTACTGATACACATGGTCCACCACTAGAGAATCTCCCACAAGAGTAGACACATAAACAAGGGAACTCAAAGAATCTCGAGATAAGCCCAAATGTGGGGCAAAATAAGAGGACACATAGGAATACGTAGAGCATAGGTCAAATAATACCGACGCATCTCTATGACAAACGGGAACAATACCTGTAATGACAGATTCGGAAGCAACTACCTCTATACGGGCCGGAAGAGCATAATACCTAGCCTGACCTCCCTCTCTAGGGCGACCTTGACCTCCCCGACCTCCACCTCGAGCTGGCTGAGCAGGTGGGGTGGTAGCTAATGCTGGAATAATACCCTGAGGACACGGTGGAGCACGTGGTGGATGAGAAGTTTGTGGAGGTGCAACCCTCCTAAGTATGGGGCAATCCCTTATCATATGGCGGGTGTAGCCACACTCAACACAACCCCTCGGAGGGCGTGGCTGTTGTGACTGACTCGGTCTAGGTCTGCTGGACTGGCTGCTAAAAGTACCCCGAGCAGGAGGCACACTAGATACTGGCGGTGCATAATAAGGCTCCTGGGGCCTAGAAGGTGCTGGAACACCACTAGCGGCTGGAAGAGCTGAATGAACAGGGCGACCCACGTAACCCCTACCATGGCCAACTGCTGGGGCACGAGCTCCAAAATAAGAACCCGTCTCTCAAGACCTCTTGTCCTCTCTCTCCTCTCGGTCTTGGGCAAGTATGCCCTCCTATCTCCTAGCAATATTCATAACCTGCTGATAAAGAATATCCATCTCCAGCTCCCTGACCATTCTAATCCTGATACTAGGGTGGAGTCCCTCAATAAACTGACAAATACTCTCTCGGATTGTGGCAACCAAGGCCGGTGAATGTCGAGCCAAATCACTAAAGCGGACTGCATACTCGAACACAGTCGTAGCACTCTGGCGTAGCTGCTCAAACTCCGCGCGCCATGAGTCCCTGAGGCTCTGAGGGACATACTCTCTCAAAAATATGTTCGAGAACTGAGTCCATGTAAGTGAAGCTGCCTTATACAGACTACTTAACTCATAAGCACGCCACTACTGATAGGCTGTTCCTCTAAGCTTAAAGGTGTAAAAGAAACCCCACTCGTCTCTGCTACGCCCATAGTACGGAGAATACGATGACACTCCTCTAGAAAACCCTGAGCATCATCTATAGCTAATCCGCTGAAGGTAGGTGGGTGTTACTTCTTGTACCTCTCAAGTCTGAGCCACTCCGTCTCAGAAGCGGTTGTCCTAGTCTCATGCTGAATCAGGGCTACCGGCGGCATAGGAATGAACTCTAGGGCCTGATCAACCTGGACCCTCTGCTCAGGAGTGCGGGCTGAGGGAGTATGTCCCCTTCCCCGGCCTGAGATATGGCGGGAGCTAATAGAATCCATCTATCCTGAGCTAAGGTTTTGAACATGCTCATGAACTAGGCTAGAATCTCCTGGAGGGCTGGAGCAGCAATAGGAATCTCTGGTGCCTGCCCTCCAACTGGAAATGTTGGGGGCTCCTCTGTCGCAACTCGCGTGGGTGCTCAGGCTGTACCGCGTGGCCGTACTCCACCCCGGCCTCGGCCTATGGTGCCTCTAGCAGGGGGCGTGGGTGCCTTGTCATCAGATCTTCCGGTACGAGTCCTCACCATCTGTGAGAAAGAATAGAATAGAGAATTTTTAGAATTTGATGCCAATAACTCGCACGACAAGGAATCAAAAGAAATATTATTGTTCCTAACAATTCCATAGCCTCCCGAAGATAAGTACAGACGTCTTCATACCGATCTGCAAGACTCTAATAAACTGGCTTGTGACTCACGACACATATGAACCTAGAGCTCTGATACCAACTTGTCACGACCCAAATTCTCCCTCCGTGAAACGTCGTGACGGCACCTAGTCTCTATGACTAGGTAAGCCTAATACTTACGGAAATGAAATGAAAAACATGAAAATTTAACAACTAACAGTAACAGATATTTTAATAAGCAATTGGGATGCCGCTCGGCCTATACAATAATCAACTTTCGAAATATACATGACACTCCCAAGACCTGGAGCATCGTAAGTCACAAGATTCTACGAAGTTCTAACTATTCTATACATAAGTGTCTTTAGAAATAAGAAAAGAATCAATATAGGGGAATAGAGAGGGACTCTGAGGATCTGCGGGCGCGGGCATATGTACCTTAAAGTTCTCCGAAAACAACAGCGACTACAACTAAGGATGAGGCTGGTAAAAGGAACCTGGATCTGCACAAGAAAAACATGTGCAGGAAAGGGCATGAGTACATCACAGCGGTACCCAGTAAGTGTCGAGCGTAACCACAGTCGAGTACTAACAAGGTCAGATCAGGCCCACTGGTATATAATAATGAAAACAGGAGAATAAGCAGTATAATAAGCGACTAAAGTTCAACAAAGGAAAGCATAATGAAATAACATAACAGTGCACGAAATTAAGCGACAGGGGATCTCCCAAGATACCGTCTCGTAGTCCCAAAAGAAAATATGCAGGGAGAACTCTCGAGGTACTGCCTCGTAGTCTCAAAGTAAATGTGCAGGGGGATCTCCCGAGATACCGTCCCGTAGTCCCAAAAGTAAATATGCAGGGGGATCTCCCGGGATACCGTCCCGTAGTCCCAAAAGTAAATACACAGCGCAATCAATTACAAAAGACATGTACAGCAAGAGAATCTACAATCTAGACTAAGTACAAGTCAAGAAGAAGCAGGAATTCAATAGGCATACTGCAAAGAGTTCAATTAAGAAAATAAGGCACGTAAACATGTTATTCTACGCTAATTGGGTAACTATGCATAATAGTATATTCAATTAAGGTGGAAACAGGAAATTTCTCAATAAAAATCAGGTTTTTTCAACAAATAGCTCATGTATGCACTCGTCACCTTGCGTACACGGCGGTCACATAGTAAAATCAGTACCAAATCCTAAGGGGATTTCCTCCACACAAGGTTAGGCAAGCCACTTAGTCTTAAACCAAGCTCAATCAATCCGTAGCAATGCTCTTTCCACGAATATCCGGCTCCGAATGGCCCAAATCTAGCCAAAATCATTTACATATCATAAATACAACTATAAGAATTAATCTAATTGATGAAATCAAAGCTAAAGCAAGAAATTGAAAAATCGCCCTAAAACGCCTCCCCAATTCCTGTAATAGGATCACCCTTGGTCGAATTATTGCGCGGAAACACTAGTATGGGACAATCTACTTTGACGGGGTCAGGATTGCTCTCTGATAATGGACCCACGTCTCGGAATTGGGTAAAAGTCACCAATTATGAACGCCCATTCACTCACGAGTTTACTCATACCAAACGTATCCAAATCCGATGTCGAAATCCCAATCAAAACCCAAAACTCTTAGTTGAAGAACTTCTTCCAAATTTTCAACCCAAATCCAAAATTTAATGATGAAATTAATGATAGTTTAATGGGATATAACCAAAATCAAGTGTAGAATCATTACCTAATCGATGTCTCTACAAATCCCCCAAAATCTCGTCCAAATCCGAGCGCCCAAACTCAAGTTTTGATAAAAATGGCCAAACCCTCATTTTTGAAATAGCCTTAATCGTGATCGCGGAAATAGCCTCGCGATCGCGAAGCACAACTTCGCTGCTCCAGAATTTAACCCTACGCGAACGCGAAAATCTCCACGCAAACAAGGTTCACTATCCCTCATGCTTACGTGATCGTGAACAACTCCACGCGTTCGCGAAGAATAACCCTTAAATTTCACAGATGCTTTACCTCCACTTCACAAACGCGGCCTAGCTCACGCGTTCGCGATGAACGGCCAGACCAACCTATGACATCGCATTCTCAAAGTCGCGAACGCGAAGTACAACTTAGCTGGCCTCTCAGATTTCCTTACGCGATAGCGAGACCTCCCTCGCAAATGCGATGAAGAAAAAGTCTGCAACACAACACCAGAAAATCTGCTATCTTCCTTAAGTCCAAAATTGTTTGTTGAGCATCCGAAATACACCCGAGGCCCCCGGGACCTCAACCAAACATACCAACCAAACCCAAAACACCATACAAACTTAGTCAAGCCTTCAAACAATGCTAAAATCACAAATCATCCTCTGATTCAAACTTAAAGAACTTGAAATTTGTAAATTCGACAACTGATGTCGAAACATATCAAACCACGTCTGATTGACCCCAAATTTTGTACACAAGTCATAATCAACCTTAAGGACCTACTCCAACTTCCTGAATCGGAATCCGATCCCGATATCAAAAAGTCCACTACCAGTCAAAATCTCCAAAACTTCGACTTTCGCCATTTCAAGCCTAAATGAGATATAGACCTCTAAAACACTATCCGGACACGCCCTTAAGTCCTAAATCACCTAACGAAGCTAACGGAACTCCACTCTGGAGTCGTCTTCATAAAGTTCCGACTACGGTCCAAATCTTAAGGCTTAAACCTCCATTTAGGGACTAAGTGTCCCAAAACACTCCACAAATCAAAATGAAACCTCTCGGCAAGTCACAATAGCATAAATAGATATGGGAGAAGCAGTTAGTAGGGGATCAGGACTATAACTCTCAAAACGACTAGCCGTGTCGTTACAACTAAAGCTCACAAAAAATTGTAAACTCCAATATGCAGCTCAATGTTTTACGTCAATGTGCTGCAAAGGGAACCAAGTGATGCAAAATTTGTGTGCGATATTGAGTTGCAACTGTGGATACTTGGTCCGACATGGAGGGTGAAGATCAACACTTTGTATCATTTAGTGTGACACTTTGTGCGAGGCGCAGTATTTGACACAAAAGTTAATGAGAATATTGGGCCTTACCAACAGGAGCACCAATATGAACCTAAAATTGCATATAAGCAATAAAATGAGCTATCAAAGTGAAAAAGAAAAGGAAATTTCTCATGGATATAAAAACTCTGAAAGAAGACAAAGATCAGAGCAAACAGTGTAAGTTTTATTTTTTGCCAAATGTTTTCTCTGTATCTCTAAAAATTGCACAAGAAAGCACAACTACATGTTGTATATTACTAATGAATCACATTAATTTTGCTAAGCCAAAAGCTTAAGCTAGGTACAATAGTATTTAGTTGTAATGATAAGTTGAGTACTTTGAAGCTTTAAATAATTTTGAAAAATATGACGATTGATAGATTTTATTTTTTTAACTTTTTGTTTATACTTTAATTAGTTTTAGTGGATTAAAAAAATTCTTTTCTTTGAGAAAATGCATTTATCGAGGATGAAGGAAAAGAATTGGTGTGAGTAAAGCTTAGTTTTTAATAAAGAAGTACTTGAGTGAGTTTTTAATTATTTCACTATGTTCTTTTTTGCAGGTTATATTATTTTATACATATTCTCTCCATTGACTATTCAAAGTGCGGTATTAGCACTTGATGTTCATTCTGCTGAGAGATTGTCAATGGATGGAACTACCATTAGCGAGTTCTATCCGCAAGAAGAGAATGGCGAAGTTGAGTTACTGATTTATTAATTCTCTAAAGAGTTGATTGATAATTTTATCCACAAGAAAGTCGAGAATTTATGTAATTTATTTTTGCATTAAACTATTGATTAGAGGTGAAATATTGAGCATGTCTTTGTTGATTTCTTAAGAATACGGTAATTCCCCTGTATCAGATACAGTCTGAACAAACCTAAGTCAACAAAAAAAATACAGATAGTAAACCTTATATCACTGTTTCTACTTTTCTTTCCCGGGCTTAATGTTCTCATATTTCTCGGTACATTGGCATATGGGTGTCACTACGTGCTAATGTTCGAGTATCAGGTGTAGCAATACGGTCTGCTCGAGAGGCTTTGAAGGTTCTCTTTTCACTTCTCAAAATAATGTCAATAGGAGCAACACTAAGGTCCTTTGTTGTATAAATTCACTTGAGATGTTTCTAATGTAGATAGTTGTTCGTGCTGGTGGACTTTCAACATTAGTAGTCATTAAAATGGCTGTAATAATTGTTGTATCTTTTTATGCAACTATGTATGTGTGATTGGGGTGGATTCACCTAGAGCAATAAAGGCAGCATATTGTTCGTAAAATCTTCTCACATTTCACATTCTTTTATTTCACTATGAGTACCAAAGGTGCTACTTATTATTTCATCTAATAGTCTGCAACATTCATTTGTTTCTACAGGTAAGAAAAGTTACCTTAAGTATTGTCACGACCCAAACTAACCTCTGTCATGATGGCGCCTATCGTGGAACTAGGCAAGCCGGCTCATTTCCAAAACAAACTGATATTTTTATTTCAATGATAATTTCAATGTTATTTAACACATAAACCTTCGTAAATGAGTTCCAATCAAAATAAAAGTGCGGAAGAAAAAACCCGACATGGGGGTGTCACTAGTCATGAGCATCTACTATAATTTATCTAAAAATATCAAGACTAACTCAGTGTGGAAAATAACTAATTACAACTAAAGGAAGATAAGAGGGAGAAGAGCAGGGCTGCGATCGCCAGGAAGCTACCTTGCTATCCCCGAGAAAATCTGCAATCAGAACAATCAACAGCCGCTACCGTATCCAGCTACACCTGGATCTGCACACAAGGTGCAGGGAGTAATGGGAGTACGCCAACTCAGTAAGTAACACAAAAAAAACCACTGAGCAGTAGTGACGAGCAATAAAGCATATAACGTTCATATCAGGAAAACTCAGTAAAATACCACATGCTTTTAAAAATCAAGATTTGAATCAAAACATCTCGTTTAAACCCAGTTCCAGTAAAAATCATTTAAAAATATTTTTCAGCAGTTTTCAAACAGAGGAAAAATGCAAAGGTGAGCAAAAATGATGAAATCATAAAGAGCACCTCGGGAAAAACATCACTCATATATAGCCCCTCGGGAAAACCTCACAGTCACTCGTGTCACTCGGGCATACCTCACATTCACTCTTTTCACTCGGGCATACCTCACAATCACTCATGTCTCCCAGTCACTCAACACTCGGCACTCACACTCAGTAGGTACTTGCGCTCACTGGGGGTGTGTAACAACTCCGGAAGGGCTCCTTCAGCCCAAGCGCTATATCTGCACGGACAACTCACGTGTTGCACGGACAACTCACGTGCTATAATAATAAAGTATGCTGCAGGCGGGCAACCCCGATCCACACTCATTCTCACAATCAGGCCCTCGGCCAATATCAAACATGTTGCGGTGTGCAGCCCGATCCAATAAATATGCAACATGTTGCGGCGTGCTGTCAGATCCCATAAATATCCTCACAAATCAGGCCCTTGGCCTCACTCAGTCATAAACCTCTCAAGCCACTCGGCCATTTAAGTAAAACAGGGCATTCGGCCCAAACCATTTATATACATCAAAATAGATTCATAAAATTGAGTTATACGGTAAACAAGTATAAATATTACTGAGTATAGATTTCAATCAAAAACAGTGAGAGGATAGTAAGAAAAAGGCCCCAAAGGGTCCAAAAAATACTGGCACAGTCCCCAAACATGGCATTCACCCCAATTTACATAAACGCTTTCTAAAGCATATAAGTATCATATAGTTTCAACGAAGTATCCAACTTTACAGTTGCTACGGGACAGACCAAGTCACAATCCCAAACAATGCACGCCCACATGCCTGTCACCTAGCATGTGCATCACTAAAAATAGTAGAATGATACAAAATTCGGGGTTTCGTACCCTCAGGACTAGATTTACAATCGTTACTTACCTCGAACCGGTCAAATCTCTACCCCGCAATGCTCTTATCTCTGGACTCGGCCTTCAAATGCTCCAAATCTATTTACAATCATTACAATACTATCAATATACGCTTATGGAATAAATTCCACAAGAAAATCTATCAAATTAGACCAAAACCCGAAATTGGCTCAAAACTGGCCCCCGGGGCCCACGTCTCGAAATCCGACAAACTTTATAAAACTAGAAATCTCGTTCACTCACGAGTCTAACCACACCAAATTCATCAAAATACGACATTGTTTGGTCCTTCAAATCCTTAAATTAAACTCTTAAAAATTTCAAGCCCTAACCCCTCATTTTCACTAATTACAATGATTAAACAATGGAAAATCACCATGTATACAAGTATTAAGAATCAATAAACTTACCTCACTGATAGCCCATGAATCACCTTTCGCAAATCACTCCAAAATCTCCAAAACCCGACTTGAAAATGGTTGAAATGAACCAAAATTCGCGAAGTGCTATCTATACATTCTGCCCAGATTTTCGCACCTGCGGCCTATTCCACGCGCCTGTGGGACCGCACCTGCGATAAAAAATCCTTGCACCTGTGAGAATCTCTTAACTCTCAACCTCCGCACATGCGCCCAGGTCTCGTACCTGCGGGCTCGCAGGTGCGTCCAAATCCGTCGCGCCTGCGCTCCAGCCTTGGACTCCCATTTTCCGCATATGTGCTTCAAATTCTCGCGCCTGCGGTAGCGCACCTGTGCATTTCCTTCCGCTTCTACGAAGCCTTCCCAGTGCCCTCTTTTCCGGATCTATGGACTCCCCTTGCGCACCAGCTACCTCGCACCTACGACTCCTCCTTCCACAAGTGCGAAAATAGCAGTAGCAGCAGCTTCAACTGCATTTTCCAACTTCGACAAATCATTTACCCGGAATCACCCCGAGGCACTCGGGACCTCAACCAAAAATATCAAAAAGTCATATATCAACATACAAACTTAGTGAAACCTTCAAATCACTCAAAACAACATCAAATCACCAAATTACCCTCGGATTCAAGCCTAAGAACTTCTAAATTTCCAAATTCGGGAACCGATGCAGAAACCAACCAAACCACGTCTGAATGACCTCAACTTTTGCACATACATCAAAAATAACACTACGGACCTACTCCAACTTCTAGAATTCCATTCCGACCCCGATATAAAATTTTCCACTGCCGACCAAAAATCGCCAAATTTCCAATTTCTCCAATTCAAGCCTAATTCCACCACGGACCTCCAAATCACATTCCGGATGCACTCTTAGGTCCAAAATCACCTAACTGAGCTAACGGAACCATCAGAATTCAAATCCGAGATCGTTTACACGTAGGTTAAGATCCGGTTGACTTTTCCAACTTAAGGTTCTAAATAAGAGACTAAGTGTCTCATTCCACTCTGAAACCACTCCTGGCCCGAACCAACTAACATGTATATCATAATATATCTTAAGAGCATAAAGGAAACAGAAATGGGGAAAACGAGGCTATAACTCCCGAAACGATCGGCCGGATCGTTACATTCTCCCTCCACTTAAACATACGTTCGTCCTCGAACGAGCCGAGAGTTGTTCCAAAAGCCAAGAAATAGCTGTGTAACTTTCCCATGCACATACCCGGGGGTGATCCCATGTCACCATATCCCATACAGGTCCGATAGCACAGCATAACTGAAATTCCTCAATTTAACCTAGCCCATAAGCCTTCGAATCAAATTTCCGACATTCAAAATTTCTTATAAGATCAGAAATTCGCATCTACATACCGCATAAGTCTGAACAAGCTGTACCAAAAGCCGTAACCATAACTCAAATACTCAAATTCAAATACCGCATAGCTCGAATGCTCGAAGAAATGATTTTAAATCACAGTATCGACGCAAATCAACCCAGTGCTGGTAATAAACCTCATATCAGAAAAAACCTCGTTCTAAAACCTCAGTACACTGCCGATGATGAAAGAAATATACCAAATTCATAACCATTCATTAGACCAACAGTTCATGGATCTTTTGTTCCTTCTACAAGAACTATAACCAATTTCAAAGATGACTTCCGATATTATCCTCCCAAATTTACCACAATCAAATCTGATAGCATCCATTCTAGGCCCAATGACCTCGTCTCATCCAACACGACCACTCTAGTGACATGACACATTAATACAATCTAAAGCCACAACCCGTGTAATCCGTGCACCGGATAGCAACATTCCAAATGTACCCAATCGTAACAATGACCCAAACAGGAAAACCATTTCGCAAGCTCGACGAGTACCACCCCGACGCAATGCTAAGAACACATCACACATCGCAGAACCATAACACATGAATCTTACACAAGGGATCATATTTCCACATAACTCTGCTGCAATACGCGACCCTATCCAAATACTGGTGCATATGAAACACCTCAAGCCACCCTGCTAAAATCAATAACCATGCGCAATTCGACATCAAATACCCAAAGTGCATTACCATAACCACAGAGAAGCAAACGACACCATGCCACATAAAACCCGAAAGAACATAACCAATACGTCATCAACCAAGCAATATCCAATACTATTCTCGCTCAAATTCCGCTATAAGGCCACAATAGAACCGCACCATATGTGCATATATCCAACGAATCGAAACTCCTCATAGCATAGAAGTGTAACTCACAGATCGTTTCAGAACACGAATAAGCTTCACATCAACCGAATGGTACATCCTTCAACAATAGCAGTATGGAGCCAATCAATTCAGCTCAATGTAGAATATACATCCTAATTGGGCCTACCAATGGGCCCCAAATCAACTATGGTCAGCCACCAATAGAAAAACAACCTCTGAAGTCCACAATGACGGAATCATAACACCTTATATCATCTGGCTAGCTCCGGCCTCAACTTCACAGTCCACAACCATGAAAATATCTGCTCCTGAGAACTCCCAATCTCCAATTCCATAGAGCACATGAATCACCATATTTGATTCCACCTCCACCGCTCGAATGCCTAACACCTCTCTCATACACAATCATCCCACGAGAAATACTTAAAAACAATTCTTCTGTGCTGCATGGCAAAACAATTTGAATATCAACAGTCGATCAACCAGGAGAGTGTCGCAATACGAGCGAAGTACCCATAAATCATAACACACTGCCCCTTCTGAAATGTTCACTCTCATCAAGATATACCAGATAGTGATATCATTTACCCAGTCATCTGAAACTGTTCATGCTGCCTAAGAATTTGTCCTTCCCTTCAAAACTGAACTGTGACCTTGTACATGTAAATCCTATTCCCGCAAAACACATCACATCTATTATGCCATCATGTGACAAGCATATGAATTCCATTATCAACTCTTAGTCACTAGCAAATTACATACCTTATTAGTCAGAAACCTCTTTCTTGCTTCTTTCTAGGAGGAAGTCATAACACACAACACGTTCCGTACCTCGGTAGAAAATGTCCGGTTCAAACTATGGTAGGACCTATCATGAACACTTCGAAATCCATTTGCACATAACGAAGCTATATGAACTTAATTCCTCTAACTCCACCAAGCCACACAGGTTGCCAAATTTGAGATCATTGCCACGAAACACCTGTAGATACTACCCACATCATAAGTACCCAAAGAACCGATCATACCCATTACTGTGCTACCCCAGCCTACTACCAAGCTCTCCTATTTCTCCAAGTTCTTTCTAAATTGCCTTCAAATTGCTACTTTTTCCCTTGTTAGAACACTACTATCCTTAACTAAAACTTACCCCACAAACTTTAGCATAGAATCACGCCGCCCTAAGGCTTATAAGCCGCCGAATTCCCTTTTTATGTATCCCAAAGGTTCCACAACCAAAAATGCTTACTCTGAAGAGACTTTATGTGAACCTAAAATTGTTTCCTTCACCTTCTTGATACTGAAATGCATAATTCACAATGATATAAGATGCCACGAGTTTCAACATCGTTCAATGCAACTCCCTGTTTTCTAGCCATATTTATCAATCTTGAATCCATTGGAACCATCCTCGAGAGTCATCCACTCTACTCAAATATTGAATTAACCGACCAAATGGACCGAAACGACCTGAGCCCCATTAGCACAGCAACACACAAGGGAATAAAGAGTAACCCACACTCCTACGCAACCGAGCAAATTCCCGCTCCATGTACACTACATTCTCTGTGAATAACCACTCAATTATTTTATGGTCCTCCTATAACCATAGAGTGTAATACAACTTGTGTCCAGAAGTTCCTTTACCCGAGTCATCCTCGATCTCGACCTCTGCAAGTCATAACTGATTCATCGGTATACCAAGAACCGAAACTAATACGACCCATAACCGTGCAATCAAATTATCGATAACAGACTCCTCCACTTAGCCTTAAGCTGCAATTATATAAAATTAGAACTCATAAGGATTTCTCCTTCTCAATTACCAAGGTCTCGCACCGTTAACCTACCAGACTTCTCGAAGTCTTTTATTAAGCCTTCCATGAACATTTTGAATCTCCAGCTAAAATCACACACGCGACCTCCTACCGTGTAGCAAGTAATATTCCTTGCAAAAGCTTCATCAACATCACGCCACCGCTAGCTGTACACAGGAGATAACCCACATGTGGAATTCCTTACCGACATCTTCCAATGACACTGCACTGAGTGCAACGACCACTAAATCCGTAAATTCTCCTGAGTTCATGTTCGTCCACCATTTGTATAAGTCTGCACTTTCCCTATTGACATCAATTGTTCGTCAACAACACCTTCTGAACTCAAGTCATATTGCACCTGACACGATAATCAGATCTTCACGCCTCTATTCATTTCAAATACACTCCTTTCTGCCATATTCAATTTTCCTTTATATACTAACCAACATTACAAATAGAGTCTGCAGGCCGATTCACATACTAACACGATTCCAAACCATTCTACACTTTCTTAAGGTGCACGACTACCCTACTAGTGAATTCATATGCTAATTTGCCACTCTTACTTCGGTTAAATCATCTCCTTTAAGAAACTTCTCAACCTCTACTTCTCCTACTTGACCTGCTAGTACTTCAACCACTGCGAAACACTTCCCGTCATGTCTTCCCTCATACTTTGCTACCCAACTGCTGCATCAAATCGAAATGTATCTCTATCGCACCTGAACCAATAAAATGTTACCGACTCTAAGTCTCTTCGAAGATCATCTTTCTCGAGCCATCAACATCAAAAATACCCATTCGCAACCACAATCACTTACTCTTCTTGAGAATTTAATTTGCCCCAAAGTTTAACAACGTGAAAGATCCTTCGAAACATTCACACTCGAGACCATACATCACATCAAAACGAAAATCAAGTGCCCAATGGCCTTCCTTTACATTTCAAGGAAACACTTATTGTCACATTCAAATCGTCTTAACACATCTCACAGCTACATCATACTCATCACAAGGACATTCCACCGCTCATCGAGCCACGAATTTCACTCGTAGGGGCATTACCGTACATATGAGTCCAAATATACAGGTTACAACTGAAGCTACCGAGCCAAAACTACGGTTTAAACCTGGCCTCAAGTCCTCCAGACTAGCCCATCACCAAAACAAATAATACACATCTCGAAGCTCGTTCATAGAATCACAAGTTGGCGATGCACAACTGATACCGAGTGCTCATGTACGCATACGAATGCGTGGAAGGAATTCAAAGAGTTATGTTTCAAGATAAATCAATTTCGCACGATAGAATACTAGAAAGTGAAATTTTCCTAAGGGTTCTGCAGCCTCTCGAAGATAAGTACATACGTCTCCGTACCAATCCGCAAGACTCTACTAAACCTGCTCATTACTCGTAAGACCTATGTAACCTAGGCTCTGATACCAAACTGTCACGACCCAAACTAACATCTGTAGTGATGGCGCCTATCGTGGAACTAGGCAAGCCGACTCATTTCCAAAATAAACCGATATTTTTATTTCAAAGATAATTTTAATGTTATTTAACACAAAAACCTTCGTAAAGAAGTTCCAATCAAAATAAAAGTGTTGAAGGAAAAGCCCGACATAGGGGTGTCACTAGTCATGAGCATCTACTATAATTTGTCTAACAATATCAAGACTAACTCAGTCTGGAAAATATCTAAATACAACTAAAGGAAGATAAGAGGGAGAAGAGCAGGGCTGCGATTACCAGGCAACTACCTTTCTATCCCCAGGAAAATCTGCAATCAGAAATAATCAACAACCCCTACCGTGTCCAGCTACACCTGGATCTGCACACAAGGTGCAGGGAGTAATGGGAGTACGCCAACTCAGTAAGTAACGTAAAAAAAACACTGAGAAGTAGTGACGAGCAATAAAACATATAACGTTCATATCAGGAAAACTCAGTAAAATACCACATGCTTTTAAAAATCAGGATTTGAATCAAAACATCTCGTTTAAACCCAGTTCCAGTAAAAATCATTTAAAAATATTTTTCAGCAGTTTTCAAACAGAGAAAATAAGCAAAGGTGAGCAAAAATGATGAAATCATAAACAGCCCCTCGGGCAAAACATCACTCATATACAGCCCCTCGGGAAATCCTCACAGTCACTCGTGCCACTTGAGCATACCTCACAATCACTCTTTCCACTCGGGCATACCTCGCAATCACTCATGCCTCCCAGTCACTCAACACTTGGCACTCGGCACTCGCACTCAGTAGGTACCTGCGCTCACTAGGGGTGTGTACAGACTCCGGAGGGGCTCCTTCAGCCCAAGCGCTATAATCTGCACGGACAACTCACGTGCTGCACGGACAACGCACGTGCTATAATAATAACGTATGCTGCAGGCGGGCAGCCCCGATCCACACTTATCCTCACAATCAGGCCCTCGACCGATATCAAACATATTGCGGCATGTAGCCCGATCCCATAAATATGTAACATGCTGCGGCGTGCAGCCCGATCCCATAAATATCCTCACAAATCAGGCCCTCGGCCTCACTCAGTCATAAACCTCTCAAGCCACTCGGGCATTCGGCCCAAAATATTTATATGCATCAAAATAGAGTCATAAAACTGAGTTATGTGGTAAACAAGTATAAACATGACTGAATATATATTTCAATCAAAAATAGTGAGAGGATAGTAAGAAAAAGGCCCGTAAGGGTCCAAACAACACTGGCACAAGGCCCAAACATGGCATTCAACCCAATTTATAGAAACTCTTTCTAAAATATATAAGTATCATATAGTTTCAATGAAGTATGCAACTTTACAGTTGCTACAGGACGGACCAAGTCACAATCCCCAACAGTGTACGCCCACACGCTTGTCACCTAGCATGTGCGTCACTAAAAATAGTAGAATGATACAAAATCCGGGGTTTCGTACCCTCAGGACTAGATTTACAATCGTTACTTACCTCGAACCGGTCATATCTGTACCCCGCAATGCTCTTGTCTCTGCATTCGGCATCCAAATGCTTCAAATCTATTTACAATCAGTAAAATACCATCAATATACGCTAGTGGAATGAATTCCACAAGAAAAACTATCAAATTAGACCAAAACCCGAAATTAGCTCAAAACCGGCCCCCGGGGCCCACGTCTCGAAATTCGATAAAATTTACAAAACTAGAAAGCTCATTCACTCACGAGTCTAACCATACCAAATTCATCAAAATACGACATCGTTTGGTCCTTCAAATCCTTAAATTAAACTCTTAAAATTTCAAGCCCTAACTCCTCATTTTCACTAATTACAATGATTAAAGAACGGAAAATCACCATGTATACAAGTATTAGGGCTCAATAAACTTACCTCATTGATAGCCCTTGAATCTCCTTTCGAAAATAACTCCAAAAGCTCCAAAATTCGCGAAGTGCAATCTATACATTCTGCCCAGATTTTCGCACCTACGGCATATTCCACACGCCTGCGGGACCGCACCCACGGTAAAAAACCCCCGCACCTGCGAGAATCACTTAACTCTTAGCCTCCGTACCTGCGCCCAGGTGTCGCACCTGCGGGCTCGCAGGTGCGTCCAAATCCTTCGCGCCTGCGCTCCAGCCTTGGCCTCCCATTTTCCGCATCTGCGCTACAAATTCTCGCGCCTGCGGTAGCGCAACTACGCATTTCCTTCCTCTTCTTTGAAACCTCCCCAGCGCCCTATTTTTCGCATCTGCGGACTCCCCTTGCGCACCTGCGACTCCTCCTTCCGCAGGTGCGGAAATAGCAGTAGTAGCAACTTTAGCTGCATTTTCCAACTTCGACAAATCCGTTAGCCACTCGGAATCCCACCGAGGACCTCGGGACCTCAACCAAAAATATTAAAAAGTCATATATCAACATACAAACTTAGTCGAACCTTCGAATCACTCAAAACAATTTCAAATCACCAAATTACCCTCGGATTCAAGCTTAAGAACTTCTAAATTTCCAAATTCGGCAACCGATATCGAAAACCAACCAAACCACATTTGAATAACCTTAAATTTGGCGCACACATCACAAATAACACTACGAACCTGCTCCAACTTCAAGAATTTTATTCCGACCCCGATATCAAATTTTTCACTGCCGACCAAAAATCGCCAAATTTCCAATTTCGCCAATTCAAGCCTAATTCTACCACGGACCTCCAATTCACATTCCGGACGTACTCCTAAGTCCAAAATTACCTAACGGAGCTAACAGAACCATCAGAATTCAAATCCGAGATCGTTTACATGTAGGTCAACATTCAGTTGACTTTTCCAACTTAAGGTTCTAAATAAGAGACTAAGTGTCTCATTCCACTCCGAAATAACTCCGGGACCAAACCAACAAATACGGTATATCATAATATAGCTTAAGAGTATAAAGGAAACAGAAATGGAAAAAACGGGACTATAACTCCCGAAACGACCTGCCGGGTCGTAACAAGTATGCAACAGAGAACTTTGCCTCAGCTGTAAAGGAACGTGTAGCTTCTGATGAAGGTATTTTCTATTGCAACAACAACAATACTGCTATGTCTGTAAGTGACATAAAATCTTGATCAGATTTAATATTTTTAATGTATGCATTTGATCTAAGACTTAAAACTGTTATATAGATTATGTTAACAAGGATTGGATATTTTCAAGATCTTAATTATCCATGTGAGTCGTCGTTTATGTCATCAACCAACATGATTGACTTGCTTATGTTCTCATATACTTCTGATCCAAAGTAAACCACAACAAATGGTGATGTCTTAATTATTGAGAATTACACATATGTATAATTGTTCTTTGTTTTTTCTCATCATAACCATAAGTTGCGTTGGAATTGATAAAGTTCCGTGGAGTTCATAATTGCATAAAAGGAGTCAAACTAGTGGCTGCGGCACGTTGAGGCACTTCTTCGACGGTCCCCGTACTCCCGTCCTGCTGACCCGCTCTGAAGAATTCATGATTTATATATGCCTCGGGTATTAGCCACAGCTTGTATTCATTCAGTAATTCTACCCTTTCTTCATTCTAGGACCTCGTTTCTTAATATTGTTACTTTTCCATGTTGTGTCTCAGGAACCTTTTCAATACGGTCTGGATTGCTAGCTCCCGTTCATAGTTTTGCTACAGATGATATACGAGGAGAAGCGATAGTGAATCCCGAACTTGCCCACGCTCATCCAAACCGGCCTCAAAAAGCGATCGGAAAGCGAAACCCTTCCTTCCAATCCAAGCCGGCGAAGCCGCCCCTATATCTAACCACCGCTCACCCCGATCACATATTGGCATTTTCATGATGCATCATAATCAAAAGGCCGTAAAGTAAAGAAGACCTATGCATCAGTGTAGTGTCATGATCACATATTAGCTCGATTTTTTTGACGGCTTGAAGGCGAAGCCGCCTATTTCTTAGGTCAAAGGGACAAAAATTCCTACTTTTTCAGGTGGACTAATCCTTTTTAAAGCCAAGTACTTTTGTAGCATTAGTCCAGTATGTTGTAACAGCTAAGCTATCCAAATCTACACAAAAAATGCTAATTTAGTTTAGAAATGCTGTAATTAATTGTAAAAATTGAACGTTGATGCCTTCTATCGCACGTATGTTCTCTTGGATTTGGTGTTTATCGAAATTGACTATAACAAAACTCTCGGTTATTTTATATCTACTATGAATATATGTTTGATTATTGGTTGAGATTTTGTATCATTATTTTATTTTCCCTGCAAAAAATAAATATATGAACTGGAAGTGAATTTTGGAAAATCTACTTAAGCTTTTGGCTTATTATAGCTACCAAACCTTCTCTGCTAATCATGTTTCTGTGCATAAATATTTGTGGTCCCTATCATAGATACAATCTTATGAAATTCATATATTTATTTTTTGATTTAATTCTTTTGAATGCGATCGCTAAATTTAGTCTACAATAAAGACTTGTTTCTACTATATCATTTTTTTCCGTTGAAACAATATGCGCATCGCGCAGGTACGAATACTAGTTTTCTTTAAAAGGAAACCATGCATGTATATTTCAAATTTTGTGAACCGCCTATCATTTCGTGTTTTGGTATAATTTTGAATTGTGAGAACTAATTTCAGAAAAGGAATAATTTTACCTTTTTTCATTTTAAATCTACAATATGAATCTCACTTAGGTGACTACAATGAGCAGACACTCCAACAACTCACGAAATGTTTGCTAAGAAAATTGGAGAGAAAATGTGTGAACAAATTCCTCTACAATCATGTCCACAAAAATACTAAGCTTGATTAGTACCCATTATACTTTCACTTAATTGGAATGTGCTACATTAGTTCACCCTATCAATGATTTGTGAAAAGAGAAGTAAAACACAAAAGACTGCTGATTTCACAAATATCATACTAGTCAATTGCTACAGAACTAGCTGTATACAACCAGGAATTTTTCTATTAAAATAAGATGATAATAATGGGGAAATTTGAAGCAAGGGAAATGTTATTTGGAATAAAAGAATGAATCACATCATGTAGTTTTACACAAAGATATGAAGCTACAAACTGCTACATTATATTACGCGTTTTAATAGAAGGAAAACATCAAATAAATAAATAAAACTTATGACATTTCGCGCTTTACAAACTCACAACCACTCTCACCCAGAGCTAATTTTGGAGGAAAGAATAAAAACTTTGTAGGCTAAACCAGAAACTTTCACAAATGAACATTGTCCTCACCTTTTGATATACACGTAAATTGATCGGCACCACTAAGAAGGTCATCATCGTCTCCATGATATACACGTAAATTGATGGATGGACAGATGGAGATAGAGAAAGAGTAGCAGCATTTGAAAAAAACCGACAAAAACACACTGATTAAAAAAAGTCTCAAACAAATGCTGATACACAGATGAAAACACAGACTCTGGTAAAGAGATTAATTTATTATTCACTGTTAAGCAAGAAATGTGAACCCAAGAACAAGTTTGTTGGCATATATTTCATGTCCCGTGTGCCATAAAATACGAAAACAATACACAGGCTGACATCAATTTTTGAAATCAACCATCATATTGGCCTATTGGGAACAGTATGACAGATCCTCAAATAAGGACGAGAAAACCATACCAATCTGGCAAAGATAACCAACAAAAAGCTTCTTAACCCAGAAATTTTACAAGATTGCATGCGCCACACAAGTGCAGCAACCAGGTCTCTGATATGTTGGGCCATTTGTGAAGGGAGATGCAGAATAAGTTGAAGGATATAGCTCCCAACAAAAAGTGCTCCAGAACTTTAATTTCTAAATCAGGATCCACAAGCCTGCATGCAAGATCATAAACAATCAATCATTCAAAACGAAGCATTAAAATCTAAAAGTTGTTATCTTGAAAATAAGAGAGTGACCAGATATATAAAAGGAGAAAAATAAGAGAGAGAGAGATGTACATTCTTTGTTAAATTGTAGTTATCCCTTCCTTCGTTCAGTAAAACAGCAGCTACACCCGTCTAGTGTTTCAAACTACAACTAGCGGAGGTTTTAGGCTGTATTTGCAAAAGAAACCCTTATGTTCTTTTTTTAGACAAAATAGATTAAGAGTTAGTAATACTGGTCAAAATAGGGATTTTTACCTATACTAGTATCTATGATCGTGTGTTGCACGTTAATAATGGCATATAATGATTTAAAAATTTATTGATATAAAGGAATAATAAAATTTAATTAATGAGAAAAACTTTATATATAATAATACAACAATCATCTAAATGCTGAAAAATATTATTACAGTAGCATAATACATGGATTTAAAATAAAAGGATATCATTAAAACTTACACAAATGATCAATTTTATCATTTAGTTAGATAATTATATATTATAGTTTAAAAGTATTTAATGTGATGGTATCTTAACGAACATTTCTTTGTGCGCGATATTTTATTTTGTGTGTTTCCTCCTAATGCGTTGGTTGCTCTGCCTTAACCAGAACTCTTGTTGTCGATCTTGGTATCCCTCTTGAAAGTGCAACATACATTTGTTCGTGCAAGAAAAGTTATTTGTGGTAAATATAGTCCAATATTTAGGATGTTTGTCCTTGTACTTTATTTATTATATTTGCAAAACGTACACATACTAAAAATTATTTTCGCACAAATTTAAAAGGATATTCCTTAGTTTCGAAAGACGAAAGATGAATTCAGGGAAAAGAATATACTTAGAAGCACATTGACCAGTACCATAAATTTTGCATGTATGTCGTTATTGTCAAAACTTTTATACACTATCTGTGTGCTATTACATAAGCTATTCGCCATATCTAAGTTTTTCAGTAGCATGACTGATATATTTTTCTTTAAAATTAACCTATATATAATGAAAAATCAATTTTCACTTAGTCTATTATATATACGGTGACACTAACATACGTAAGAAATAAAAAACTTGACAACAAACATGAATGTAGAAGCCCATTTGGTATTAAAGTATTTAGGTATTCTTCTTGGTAGTAATTATTGGTATCATTTTCTGTTGAGTGAAAAACTAAAAAATATTTTGTTTTTATTATAAGATTTTGCAATCAACTTTTTATTTAGTCGATCAACATATTCATTTCTTATAGCTAAGTTATTGTCACGACCCTATTTAACATATAGGTCATGATGGCGCCCAACACTATAGCTAGGCAAGCCAACTAATAAATAAAACATATATCAATAAAATTTAAATCCAAGAAAAATAATAAGATACCGAATTCTACCAATGTATGTGCCAAGACCTGGTATCACAAGTGTATGAGCATCTAGTAGATTATACAAAACCTCTAATACTGTCTAAAATAAAAATAGACATAATAAAAAAAATACAAGGAGAGACACTGGTAGCTGCAGAATAGCTCAGAAAGGCAGCTTACCACTATGCCCCTGGATAACGTGGGTGTAAGACAATAAGTCCCCCACTAGTATGAGTACGTAAACAATGTGTACCCAGTAAGTATCAAACCTAATCTCGAAGTGGTAGAGAGTAAGTATCAAACCTAATCTCGAAGTGGTAGAGACGAGATGGCCGACTTTGACACTCACTATGGGTCAATAATAATAATTGAAATAAGACTAGAATATCTAAATCGGCATGATTCACAAAATTTATAATGATTTATTTAACTAGCATAAATTATTAAATTCCTTCAAATGCAACAATTCTCAATATATTAATTAAATCCTTAAATTTTAATAAAAATTTCAATTTATCAAATAGCTTTACAAGATGCAATTCAATTTCAATAAATTTTCAATTTATCAAATAGCTTTACAAGCTGTAATTAAATTTTAATAAATTTCCAATTTATGAAATAACTTTACAAGCTGCAATAAACTGTCCATGTATCGTGAAATTATTATTATTATAAGCACGATTTATGTCGAGGTCGTACGACCCGATTCAGAGTTTCGTGTACACTGTCGATTGACATGCGACGCGATCCATAGATGCATCTATCCTGCCGAGGCGTTCAGCCCGATCCACAAGAAATGAGGACATTTTCTTATGTACCTCCGGAAGGAGAATATATTTATTATAAGATAAATTTGGGATGAAGAACAATATCTCTTAACAATTAATCAATTTAAACAGAAAATCAAGCATATGAGATTTCCATCCTTTAATATCTTTACACAAGTAATCTAACAATTCACAATATAAATATATATATCAAATAATATTAATTAAACAAAGAATACAATTTACACAAGTAATTCATGCTTTGAGTCCTAAACTACCCGGACTTTAGCATTAATAGTAGCTACGCATGGGCTCTCGTCACCTCGTGCATACGTAGCCCCCACAATTAGCAAGAATTATTCAGTTTAATACCTATGGGGTAATTTTTCCCTCACAAGATTAGATAAGAGACTTACCTTTACTCAAATTCTACTTTCCAATTACCGCGACGCGTAAAATTCTCGATTCGACGCCGAAAAATCCGAAGCTATCCAAATAGTACACAAGATAATTAATATATGCTCAATAATTCGAAATTCATCTATTAAATAAATTACCCTATCCAAAATGGTAATATTCCTAAAATTCACCTCGGGCCCATGTGCCCGGATTCCGAAAATTTTCGGATGAAACGTTACCCATAATCTTAAGAACGCAAATTTATAATTTTTATCTAATTGCATAACCATTTTCGTGGTTAAAATCTCATTTTTATGTTTTTCATCTAAACTTTTGATTTCTAAGATTTAGTAGTTATAAACTACCCATAATCTATGTATTTAACTAAAAGTGTGTAGAATTAACCTACCTTCAAGTTGCTAGTTAAAATTCTCTCTCAAAAAGCTCCAAAATCGCCCAAGAATGGAAAGAAATGGGCAAAAATGACTGTTTTTCCCGTTCTTAAAGTTCTCTGACATTTCGTACCTGCGGCTCCGCATCTGCAGAAAATGCGTAACAAATGCGGTTCCCCCTAAGTCGGCTACGTCCGCTTCTGTGGTCAGCGGCTCGCATTTGCGAGTCCGCTTCTGCGACTTGTACCTGCGCATCTGCACACTTTCTGCTTCTGCGGTGCCCTTCACGCACCTGCGAGATTCGCACCTGCGGCTAGCCAAGCGCAGGTGCGGTTATAGCAGAAGTTGAAAGCTTCAGTTGTGGCTCCAAGGTTCAAAATTGATCTGAGCCTTGTCCGGTTAACACCTGAAGCCCTCAGGGGCCTGCCCGAATATACCAACACGTTCGTAATTATAAAACAGGCTTGAACATATAAAACAACATCAAAACTAAGAATCATACCTCAAACCAAATTGATTCAACTTAGAATTTTTAAATTCTCCAAACGCGCTGAAATATACTTATACTACTCGGAATTACATGAAAATTTGCGTGCAAGTCTTAAATCACTATACAAAACTATTCCCAAACTCAGAATTTCAAACGGACTTCAATTATTCAAAAACCTACTCCAAACCAAATATAAAGAACATTAAACCCTCAAATAGTTGATTTTCACTATTAAGCGCCAAAACGCTCCCGGGTTATCCAAAATCCGATTCGAATATATACCCAAATCCGAAATCATCATACGAACCTATTGGAACCGTCAAATTCCGATTTTGTGATCGTTTTCTCAAAATGTTGACCGAAGTCAAACTTGGCCTTTTAAGGCTAATTTAAGGAATCAAGTGTTCCGATTTCAACCCAAACACTTCCAAATCCCGAACCAACCATCCTCACAAGTCATAAATCAATAAAAACACATTCGGGGAGTTTTATTTTAGTGAACGGGGTTCTAAAAGTTAAAATGACCGGTTGGGTCATTACAAATATCTTTTTAATTCTATCATGCGATTTGCACAAATTGCGTTTTTAATCTAATGATATAAATATTTCTCTTATTAAATTCACTACTATTACCATTGGGATTGATAACCAAGTGTTCAGGAAGAACCAAATCATCTTTTATTGAATGCTCTTCTTCGTTTCCGACATGAAGCAAGAAAATACTGAATACTAGATATGTTCTTACTTTATATTTCTTATCAGTTGAATCTTTTTTTTTTGAGACCATAAGTATAACTTTGGCAAGCTAGCTTTTACATTTTCTGCTTTTGTCGATTTTGGAACTACTAATAGTGCTTGACATAAATCACCTCCCAAACCATTAATTTTTTACCAAACGGTTCATTAATATCCAATATATTTTTAGAAATTCGGGCAATTATTTAAATCGTTTGACACATATAAAAGTTCTTGCTTCAGATCCTATGAAAACGAGGAAGTAAATAAGAAACAATTAGCTCTGATGAAGAGAATCATTTTAGTTATCATTCTTTTAGGTTTTTGGAATCAATAAACAAGTATTAATTAGAAGTGAGTAGATTGAAATGGAAACTATGTTAATCCATTAAAAACTCCATTGACAGCCATTAAAAAGCTTCTAAGCTTTGAATTCAAAAATAAAATTTTATGAAATTATTTTTTGTTTGGATTGAGTGTTGTTGCAAATGATTGTGAATATCCGTTGGACTTTATATCTCAAATTTGAGACAATTTGGTGAAGATTCGAGGTGATTTTGGTTGAAATTTCAGATTGAAACTCGATAAAAGAAGACATGAACAAATTGTATATATTTTGTATGTCGAATGTAGAAACGGTATACAAAATATCTACAACTTACATAATTGTATATAAGTTGTATATAAATTGTTTGTAAATTGTAGTTTTTGACCGGATTCTGTACAAACAATGTGTACTTATGTTGTAGATAAATTGTAGATTTTGACCGGATTTATATATATTTTGTAAAAACTTTTGTTACTTCCTGTAAATATGAAAACTTAGGCAAAATTGGATAAATAAATTTAAAATCTTGTATATATACGAAAATGTTCTGTCAAAAGCTCAAACTATCTTACAAATTACAATATATGATCATCTTATTTAGTTCGATATAATCCAGCGAATTAAATATATTCATCTTACCTTAATAATTTTGGTAGCATCAACCTTAAAACGAATACAAAAATGAAATTATGTCGAGCTTTTCCTTCCTGTTTGGAAATTTTTAAGAACGGGAAAAGGATTAAATTTGTCCCTATACTATATATATGAAATTGATCAACTTCCTCCTTTTCAGACATGGTAATTTTATCCCCGTCGTTAAAGAAAAGGTTTTGTTTTTTCTTGCTCCCCTACGGAGTTCCAATCTATAGGTAATTTTAATCCATAATCATAAATTAAATTTAAACTTTTACTAATTGGATTTGTGTAACAGCCCAGCCCACTAATGATACTGTCCATTTTGGGTCTAGGCCCGCACATTGTTAAGTCACTAAGGTCACTTGTTTACTTATATATCCAGCATCCCTCCCGTGTTTTGTCGATGTAGGATTCTTCTAGAGTGTCACATACACCCCCTTAGGGACTCAGGGTCCTTGGTGAGGTTTGCTCCACCATCTTCAAGGTTGCACGCGGAGTGGCTCTGATACTTTATGTAACAACTCAACCCACGTCTAGTGATATTGTCCGCTTTGGACCTAGGCCCCACGGCTTTAAAACGCATCACTAAGGTTTAAGGTTTGCTTATATACCCAACATCTCTCCCGTGTTTTATCGATGTGTGATTTGCCTAGGGTGTCACAGTTTGGACACGTGAAGTCCGTCCATTTCACGCTGGAGTTCGGTTAATGACAAAAACAAATACAATGTCTTTTCTTAATGGGAAGGATATAAATGGATCAAAAGTTTAACATATACAAATTGTTCAATTTCGACTAGTATGGAGAAAATTGTGTATTTTTTCACCCTTTAAAAAAAAAATTAAATAGAACAAGAGCTATACCAGTTCCTCCTGCTACTTTAAAGGAAGAGGCAATACCAAATATCATAAGAATATTAATAATCCATTTGCCAGTCAAAAGGTCAAGTTAGAAATGTGGAATTCAAATCAATTGACCAAACTAGAGCTAGGCTATGTGCAATGAATCCTCATAACTTCCAGTCACAGTTGATAGTCATGTGTTTCTATAATTCCAAAATTACATGTACTAATTGCAACTTTCCCCAAGAAAATTAGAAAGTTTAATGAACCAAAATACCAATTGGCTTGCACGTTTTGGTATTGTGTTGAACTTTTTACAACGATAATTTTCCAAAGGCTTGTGGAAGAACGGTGAATTATAGCATCATTCTTTTAAAAAGTTGAAAAGTACAGCCAGATTTGTAACAACCGTCCTTTATGATAGCACTTCACTATAATGGTCAAGTTTTTTTAGATCAATTTTTCATGTTATGTTAAAATATATATTCTCTATAATAGCACTTCACTATAACAAAAACAAAAAATCGAAACAAACGAATCTATTGTAGATCGGTTTGAATATATCTCCTCGTTAAAATTGTAAAGACTTGTTCAATTGTTAAATATATCATGACAACCGCCACGATTATGTTTATGTCTATGATTAGTGAGGTTAAACAACAAAAGACAGCGTTAATAGAAAAATATTATCTGTTTCCATTTTCAACCTTTCCTTAATTTATGTACCGTCCATTTGACAAGAGCTACTGTAAAAATTTACATCTTCTTTGAAACAGTAAAACTCTAAACCATGAAAAAGGATATTCT